>NC_137459.1:150019601-150199601 GCF_964235325.1 Thermobia domestica | reverse complement strand
TTGGACATGGAGCAGATAAAGCCCTTCTCCTTGCAGTACATCATGTACATACGTACGTGGAAGTTCAAGTTTATTAGAAAGTCTCCTAAGGCTGGTTGTTGGACTTCGATGAACACCCTGAATAACGTTGTCTTCTTGTTTATGAGTGTATTTTGAGGCTCGTTCAGATGTTGGCTTTACGCTGGGAAACTCACCACTTTACCACAGTTTAGTATACACGTGTGTAAAGACGGTCTGGTACGCAGTAGGGACTCTGTGGTGAGGAAGTCTTCGCTGGTATTCTTCCACCGTACCTTTGGCATTACCACCACCAAACCCGTAGACGTACATCATATCTGCATACTCAGCGTGGGTGTATTGAAACAGCATTCTACTACAATACTGTCGAATTTCTTTCACAGTCTACACACAAGCACTTTACACTTCCTCACGGTACTGAAACTCCTGCTATCACTTGCACACCAGACAAAATAATTTATAAAGGGCCCTTTTAAGTTAATAAGTTGCGTTGAGCCACTTGCAGCAGAAAAAATCCAAGAATCTGTGTGCATTAGAAGTAATTATTTATAATTTCGACAACCCTATTGCAATGGACATTCTGGTGTAGTATGTTGCACGAAAATTCAAGTGGGTTTTGTTTCACTGCCATCTGTTGTTCAGTACTGTAATTAGTGCTCCCGCAGAGAAATAAGAGCTCTCGTATGTTTGGGAATAGTACTGAATTTCCAGTTTTGCATAAAAGCATCCGTTTATTAATATTCGTAACCATTGTCATCTATGGAAAGTTGGAACATTATTTTGTTATTAGAGTAACGAGTTAGGAAGAATGCTTTTTTTACGGCTTCTAATGAAGTTAAAAATTTGAAATCTTACCTTAACTGGATCTTCGGTGTGCAGTATCATTTTTGCCTAATCAGATACTGTTCCTCTAGTGACAGTGTTTCCACTCAAAAACAATGCAAAATTGTTTAAAAAAGGGAATTTTATAGGGAAATTCGAAAAATTTCCCTCCTGTATGCAGTACTGGGAAAATCTGTATATTATCTGCAAGCCTGTTTCATTAGCTTTCAAACGAGGTATAATATGTAACATAACCCCAACTACAGGGTGTGCTAGAATGTTTCAGACGAAAATCGGCAAGTGCAAGAGGCAAAAAAGTTACCCTCACCCCTATCTTCGGAACGAAGGGGAATAGACCCTATGTTCACTTAAGTATTTTTGCTTAGAATGACCTCCCCTATCACCTCCCAAAATCTTTGACTTTCCTTATATATATATATATATATATATATATATATATATATATATAGAGAGAGAGAGAGAGAGAGATAGTAGATGGATAGGTAGAGAAATAGATATAACTCTTTTAGGAAACAAACCGTACAAGGTAGACAAAAGCAAATTTTTTACTGGATACCACAAGTGACAAGAAGAGACCTACACACCATTCATACACAAGGTGGTGTGACGAAATTAAGTACTACTGCAAATATCTAGGAAACAAATTACCCAACATAGATGGTTGTCAAAAAGTATTGGAAAGACCTTATTCAGCAATGAATCGACAAGTCTTGATAATATGTTTGCGTTTCAAATATACGTAAATAACCCTCATCACTACATTCATGCGATCGCAGTTTTCATTCTTGATATCTGAGCATTTGAGATTAAGAAATAAACCGCTTATACTTTGTTCTACGGAATCATATGTTTAACCCTTTAGCTGTGAGTATTTTTAAAAACAAAGATAGTTAAACTAAAATTTACTGTTTCAGGGTATAACTGGATAAAATTTACTGTTATGTTTGGTTATTACAAACGGTTCTGCTAACTCGAAATATTTAACAACCGGTTCTAGCGAACCCGTCGGAACCGGCTAAATGGCACCACTGCTTGCAACCAACCTTTTCATTTATTTTATCCCGGTTAAGACTACAGTGTGTTGGGTACAGAATATTTCAGTATAGATTAATAATTCTCAACTTATTTCATATCACGACACCCTCTTGCCAGTAACTCTCATAAGTACTTTCTTGGTTGTAATAAGCTTTACAGGTAGATTTTAAAATCTACCTACTATGGAGATTTCAAACAGTCTATCAATATACATGGTGAAATAAAACTCCTCACCACCCTTGTGTGTTGATAACGGGTTGAGGGAGAATGATGAAACTTGAGTAGTCTGACACATCAGATGGTGCTATCAAGCATCATGGCGGCCATCTTTGATTTTAATTCGAAATTTCAAATGCAAAGGGAGTCATTTTACATGTTTTAAGGCTAGAATTTTACCAGAAATACGCTTGTGCGGTTATTTTAGCCCTAAGACAAGTCTTTTCGGAGTTACTTTTTCTGAATGTTCCTACTTATGCCCTTAGGAGCTAAACTAACGTTTCGTGGAGGCGGGTGAGATTTTAGTTGCAAATTTTGATTACTATTTCAGAACAATGATGCTAATAAAATTATTTTAAAATAATAAATTTTCGAAAAGTAATATCTGAAGCAAACTTCACGTTGAGTTAACTTTAGAATATTTTCTGCAACCCGATGTAATTGGTTGCTTTTTTCAGTCAATAATTTATTAAACGTAAGTAATATTTGGGGCGTTCAGACTACAATGGATCCAAGTCCATTTTCAATAAGGTACAGTTTCGCTCAGCAAATGAATTCTATTTGAAAATGTAATATCTTCGCAGTCAAGATTCAGACATAAATGTAACTAAAACCATGTGAAATGGCGTAGGATAATTTCATATGACAGGCGCTAGACGGGGGCACCAGTGGGGCAGGAAGGCAGCCACTCCAACCCCACCCTGAATCTCAGATTTTGGGCGCAGTAAGGTAGTTCTAGAAACCTTTTAATAAGCAAAGTCCAACAGAACAAGTTTGAGGTCCTTACACCGAATAAATACAGAGGAAATATAAATGATCAAAACTAGAAAGCTGCTTAGGCCCAATTTCCAGAATTTTAAGCAGACGCCAAACTCGAAAGTAGGTTCACCTTTGAATTCTAAGGCCAAAAAATATACAATACAGCAACTTAGGCTTATAGTTCCTTACGGTCAACAGAAATGGTGATCAAAGTCCATATTTGTTCGGTATAAAGGACTTAAATTTTTTTCTGTGGACTTTGCTCAGCAAAGGGTTTCTAAATCTGCATTACTGCTCCCAACATCTGAAATTCAGACTAGCGGACGGATGACCTCTAAACGAACGCCCCTCTCTAGCGGCAACCATATAAAACTCTAGACTGCACCTTGTCACGTAGTGCTTCTTCCTTTCATTTCGGATTCTTTCTTTCTCTAAAGTATATATGTATGGAGACTGAGAACCAACATGTACTGTATCAATGAATACCTGCGATATTTCAGAAGCACAAATTAGCAAAAAACCCTTTGTTTGTTTTCTGAATACAACACTAAACCTTGTTTCCATCATAATTCTTTTATTTATTTTTTAATATCAGTTCCACAAGCAGTCCAACCTTCGACTACGACACTTTCTCGCAAGTTAACTGATATGTATTTAAACAATACAATAAACGTTAAAAAAAGGGGAAAAAAGAAGACAAAATAAATTGTAGATCACCACATTGACCTGCTGTAGCCACGAGAAATCAAAATATTCACATGGGAAAAAAATAGTCTTCTGAATGGGGAGCACTTCTTTTTCTGGCATTTTTTTTTTCAAAAATAAAGTAAAATAAAAATGAACATATGTTTAAAACAAGTCTTAAAAATACACGTGTTTAAAACAAAATGTTTAAAACATATAAAATTTGTTTTAAACAAAACAATCATGTTGTAAACCGTGTGACGTATGAATTATTATGCTTGTTTTCTTGTTTCCGTGAAAAATAAATTCAAGATGAATTATTGTGCTTGTTTGGTGCTTTCGTGAAAAATAAATTCCACAATTATTTTCTCTCTCAGTCTGAAAGCACTAAGGTTAGTATCGAATTCAAGACTGCTTTTAAGCAAACACTGGGAGAGAGCCGTCTTTTAAGACCTCGAGTGCAAGAAGTAAGTCTTTCGATGGAGTTGAGTCACGTGAACTGGGTTGGGAATATTTTCCCTGTCTTGTATCATTTGGTAAGCCAAAATTGTTTCTTGCTTTACTTTACTTTTCATCATTTTACCTTATACTGTACCTTTCATTCTTTATACCTCATCTTCTGTACTTTAAGAAAGGAATCTCTAAGGACCTTAAACATAAGGAAGAATTTTGCAGTTATATACCTGAAGCGGTAAGTACATATTTTTTACTTTAATGGTCGAAGTTAACACAGTATATTTCTGTCACCATGTCGAAGTTAACTGAAACATATTTCTGTGAGTAGCAAACAAAATTATATAATGTCGAGAGAAAATCGTTTCTAAAACATACTTGGAACATTATTCTGATACTATTAATGTATAGTCGGGCATTCTATGCACACATTTTGGACTTCAAGCATACTTAACCCAATTTGAATCGTTACACATGAATGTTCAGAAAAATATAGTTTAATTGTAGCTTAGGCGTTAAAATAATTTGATTTATTCCATATTTCTGTGTTTATACAACTGAATTGGATGAATTTGACATTGTGTGGTTAATGTCAGCAAGATCTACATTTTTCTCTTTACTATAACATATGTACATAAAAAAAAAAAAAAAAAATAAAATAAAAAAAAAAAAAAAACTATCCAAGTGCCTGAATCTCGACTATGTGCCTATACAGTATATTTACACTTTGCAGTATAATATCCTATATTCTAAAGAGAAACTGTCAGTTGAATGTTTAGCTGTAAATCTTGATCTTTAAAACGTACTTAAGGATAGTGACCAAAAGAGTGACCGTATCGTTTTTGGTGTGAAAAAGTGATCTAGCCAGGTCATCCCCTCATCAAGTAGAGGTATACCTTCCAGGTATTGTAATATAAAATAAAAAAGGAAGTAAGAAATAAGTGTCACACACAAGGAATGTGGAAGGAGAGATGAAAGATCAAACAACTGTGGCTATAGAGGAATAGAATTTCGGGGAGCTCAGTACATCTTCTGGCAAATACTTGTAAATGCAATTACTCATCTTTACTCGCTGTGAGGTCATGTTTGATGCTAATGGTGTATTTTTACTGATTTTATTCTATTTCTTGTTCCTTGTTACTTCATAGAGAAACATATGCATCTTCAAAACAATTATACAGAAGTTATTAATATAACTCAAGCATACATAATATACATAATGATGATTCAAAGTGTCAATACTTTAGGTAACAAACAGAGGCTATAAGTTACTTCTAAACAGACAACATCCATTTCAAAAACATCACAATTAGCGGCAAAGAGTAAATATTCCAGATAAGAGATGATTAAGAAAAAAAAACTCATGAAACTGTTCTCGCAATACAAATAAGGAGTTATTTTTTCTTCCAAAAATAAAACAACAGACACACTTGGGAAAAAAATACATTTCTATATTTTAACCCTAAGAGCTCCAAATAAATTTCTCATAAAGAAATTACAATAACGAAGAACTAAAATAACTGCAACAGACCAAATTAAGATGTTATTACTTACTTCTCTCACATTTACAATAATTCATTACAGTCTCGAGAATCTTTGGGACAACTGATAGCCAATTTTCGTCAAGTACATCTTGTACTGAAGCGATAGTCCATGTAAGAAACAGATTACTTCTGACTCCTGAGAGAACCTCTGTAATTGTATCAATATTGTGCAGCATATTTCCCTGAAATTGTAGCGCTCTTGACAAACCAGGTAATAATATGTCAAGAATCTCTTCCATATTCAACACAGAAGATTTATCTGAAATAAGATTCCAAAAGTTAACAGGATAACTGAAACGAAAATTGCACTTAGGAAATGTTAAACAGGAACAGACAAAATTAATTTTCAAAACGAGCAAAACATGTCTGTTTTTTTTTTTTTTTTTTTCCCTTGTAAAAGACGAATGTTCACTCAAACTAAAATCAGTCTTCACATAATTTGTTAAACGTAGCACAGAGTATCTAGTTTTACCCTCATTCCAATGTGGCTCAGGAGTTCACCCACACAGTCCCTGTAAAATGGATACTTGGAGAGCGGAAAGGGGGAGGGGGTTGTTAGAGTTGGCTGAAGCGTGGTGCTGACTACATCACCTCTGGTATATATCGGTCTCGAAAGTGTAGAGCCGTATCTCCACGTACCCTAGGGTTTTCTTTTGGCCGGGCACCTTTTAGTCTTATATAATTTGTTTCTTACCATTTGCAATGCTTTTTGATCAATCAACTTAAGTAAACATTAAGACAAAACCGATTCAAAAACGCGTTACTCCTCCCCTTATTATAAATCTATACTGACATACAGTATGAAAGAATGTATGTGTCTGTTATAACCGCTACCAGGTTATAGAAGGATTTTTTGTGGACGCCCTGTATATTTCGTGAAGACAGTGATTATTATTTTCGATTTATGCTTTATTCTGCAACGCATATAAGTTCTTTCTTTGGTGGGAATTGCTTCTTTCCCACACAATTGGACAAAGAAGTCTTTCATCGTTTTTTCATATATATATATTTAAAACATTGCTTTTGCTGAGAACATTTCGGTTAGTGACTAACCATTTCAGTGTTTCTCCCTGACTTATTATATGCACAGTATATATTCTGCAGTTATTTGGAACTGAATTAAGTGCTTTCTTTAATCGCTTATGGAAACATTACAATAGATTAGAGAAATACGGGCTGACCAGATGTCCCAGTAGCCGAAGTGGCACCAACTGCGTTGTATTCCAGCCCGTTATCTGTACTTTCTCACGCCAGTGTTATCGCCGTGTCTAGTGCATTATGGGCAGTTGACTAAAATTAACATAAATTGTTTTCCGTATTCTGTTTGTATGTGCATACAGGTGAGTTAACCGAGTGATTTTTGAAATGAACTGCCAACACTTTTCCGTTGACCATTGCAACCCGTAGCTTGAGCTTGGATGCTCGAGGAGTTTGACTCCAGGTCTGGAAGATGCAACCACGCATCTCGCGTTGAACTTCAAACATAAGTTGTGTTAAGGGGCACAAGCTATTTAGCCGGTGAAGGACGATTTCTTACGGCTAGCCCCAATCAGTGAAATCCCAGGTCCTCAGACCTTGTGCGTTTAAAATGTTACATACGCGCCCTCCAATATCTATATTCCATTGTGGAGATCTTCTTTTGTGTGTTTGCTGAAGATTCACCTTTACGCTGCAGGACTGTTCAGCGTAACAACTGGATTCATCGTGGGACGATCCAGACAACTTTTCCCCAGTGCGAATCCCCTAAGTGTGTTAATGGTGTGAGCAAAGTATTTATAGTGATACCTGAATTATAATCATATATATAGAAAGGGCTCTATTTCCCGAAAAGGGCAAAACGTAATTTCAGCGGCAAAATTTATTAGTGTCCAGTGTTGTGTTCATTTCTCTTCGTTATTTTTTTTTTTTCAAAATAGTGTTCTAATAAATAAGTATAGTGTCATTTAATTCAGTGTGTTTTCGTTGTTTGTATGAGTGATGTTTGTGTGCGTTATGGTCTGGATGACCGTCTGATCGTCCGTGAGGTTTTCGAGACGAGACACCCGAACCTCTCGGCGCCTAATGCTCATCTCATAATTGAGACCGACGAGCTTTTTGGGAAACAGTTTTAACCTTTCTTGGAGAGGTCTTCGTCGTCCTGTCCAGGTAAGTTAAAGTATCAGGAAGATGCTTATTGGTAGTACCACGAGCCACGGACAGCGAACAAAATACCAGGCGGTTATAAATAAATGGCGCCCGAACAGGGACTTGAACTTCGGTTGATTACAAATAAATGGCGCCCGAACATGGACCACGAACTTGAGATTGGTTATAAATAAATGGCCGCCCGAACAGCGACTCGAACTCCAGCCGGTTACAAATAAATGGACGCCCGAACAGCGACTTGAACTTCGGTTGATTACACTGTCATCAGATTTTCGCATAGAAAGGAGTTACCCAGAGCCACCAAATTTTGTACACAAACATTGTCACTGCCAGATCTAATCGCTTCTAAAGCCATTTACCGTATTTTCGCGAATATAGACCGCATTTTTTCCCCTACATTTTGGCTTGAAAGATCATGGTGCGGCCTATAATTATAATCGAGATTTTTCCCCCTCAGCTCATAAATTGTCAGTTTCAAAATGACATGTACACGTATTATTTTGCAGCCTTCAATTTGAATCATTTCAGTTGTAACGACATATCCACATTTCATGTTTTAAACTACAAAATCAAACAAATATTTTTCCACATATGGATATTTGAACTTTTGGCCTCGAAATGAACACCGACTATTTAAGAGTTTCTCTTCACTTGCACACTACCGACGAACTTTTTTTCATCAACATCAAATCTGCGTCCAGCTTTCCGCTTTCCGTATTCCTTTGCGTAGCTGATAACCTGAAGTTTAAATTTTGCTGCGTAACTAGTACGCTCCTTTCTCATCGTCACTCAGAAACCAAATGATCAACCTTTCTCGAATAAATCAACTTTGAACTTCCTTACACTGTTGCTTAAATTAATCATGCCACCAGACCTCTCAATACGCAAAACCTGTCCTGTTGGTGAAGAGTCACCCTTAGTTATACGATAGTTGAAGGGGAAGGAGACAGATGCAACTCAAAGTACTGTCTAATTGAACTTTCTCGTAAATTTAGTAGTGCGGCTTATATTCGAGATTTACTTTTTCTATAATCTCATGTCAAAAGTTTAGGTGCGGCCTATGTTCGCACCCAGCCTATATTCGCGCAAATACGGTATTCAACTCAAGGATGGATTTGAGGGGGGAGGGGGGTCAAACTTTATAATACATATATGCTCATTGAATCGTACTGTCTGTGAGATAGGCAATTCACATTAACCTGTGTTGCAGGTTGTATGACCCGAGAATCAATAGGGGCAATGTTCAAAGAAATTTCTTTTAGTTATATATTTCACACATTTGTTTGCTAGTGCTCCTTCGTGGCTAAGCGGTTAGCATACACGCCTTTGGCGTGGGAGACCCGGGTTTAATTCCCGGCGGGAGCTCATGTGGTTCGGATTCCACGTTAACCAGTAGGTCCCGTCTCATATAGCCTCATTGCTGAAAGTTACGTTAAAGTCAAAATCAACTCAACTCAACATTTCTTTAACTAATCACTAATCCAGCACGGCTGTGGTCCTGAACATGCCGGATTAATGAGCTCCTACTTGACTGAAAATTCGACATAGAAAGGGGTGAAATAGAAATTTGAATTATTATAAGATGTCCATTTCTCATTCAGAATTCCTTGAAGTTTGCCGGTAATGCACGAAGTGTCCTACGATAAGTTACACACGTGACGGTATGAACATAGTATTCATTAATCTTTATTCTTTCTGTGCAAAGAACAGGGACTATTGCTATTACTGAATATTATGGGAAACAAAGATGTATGTTTTTCAATACAGAGATAAACTATTTATTTAGCTTTACATTGATACCAATCTGACTTTTGGGAATTTCCCACTAACGCTTGAGGGAATGCAAAATTAAACATACAATTTTCTCATCTTTTGAAAACACTAATAAAGAGGGGCATTACCTGAAATTTTTTAAAATCTCTTCCAGAAGATGCGCTACAGAGCGAAAGCAAAACAATACAGCTTATTTTGAACTTGAGTCTTAATTTGCTGTACAAACCAAAAAGGTAAATACAATATTTACAGTACATTAAAGCAAGTTTGCATTAACATCCTTTTTATTTACATTATTCTAATAAGACATACTAAATTATAACAATTTTGAATTCTCCTTTTTATTTTTTATTTATTTACACCCAAAAATAGCTAATTATCATATTGTTGGAAGAATGCAAAATATTCTTCTTTAAAAGGGTGAAAAGTTGAATCATGCAAATCAAATTAAATTTATATATATATATATATATATATATATATATATACACAGTACCGGATCCAGGATATGATCAAGGGAGGGGCTAAACCATAGTTTGTCGTTTTTATCCAGTGTAAAGCAGGATTGCATCCCATTTTATCCAGTGTATACCTGAGCGTCAAGGAGGGGGTATAGCCCCTATAGCCCCCCCTTGGATCCGCCACTGGATATATATATATATATATATATATATATATATATATGTATATATATATAAAGATGGATAGATAGATAGATATTACGAAAACTTTTTTTATGGTGTATATATACTTACTGACAGAGTAATCACATTTTCCTGAATCTTCGATGATTATTTTTTTGCCAACAGTTTCAAAAAGACGGTTTAAAACGTAGATTACTCTTGGACAGCACCTCAAATTTCTTTTTAGACAGGAGAGGATTCTTGAAATCAAGCTAGGTGTTGAAGAAGAATGCAACGAAAGATCTGATGTTCCACTCAATCCTAAATATTTCTTGCTACCTTTCACAACTTTCATGTACAGTTCTGCTTCAAGAAGAGCCATTTCAGTTACATTTAAAGAGCTGAAATAATAAATAGTTTCTTTCAATGTAATTTCTTAATATAGATATACGTATATACCAAACTTAATGAAGAAATTAAATATAGAAATAACTTGCATAACGCGGTTAACTGATTTCAAGAAATATCTACGCTCTGCAAAACCATGTTGTTCGAGGTTTGGGTTGAAACTGAGCTTATTCATCACAAAAATTTAGGAAAGTTTGGAAACGAACGTATTTATTTTTATAAACTTAAATAAAAAGAGAAAATTCTTTTTAAATATATAAAAGTTGTAAAAAAAATCTTCAACTGTAAATGAAATCTTTCAGTTTTACGTCCCATGGTTATGCTATGTAGGCTAAAGGACACGAATTATTATGAAAGGAATTGAAGGAATGAGATTGTGGGAGGGAATGGGAGAACCCACGGGCACAATATTGTCCACCACAAACTCATATGGCCTGGGATCGAACCAGGAACCCCTTTCATCTGAGGTCTTTAATTGTAGTTAATATCATCATATCACAAGCCAATACTTGACTTTAACAGTATTTGCATTTATACATGCATGAGTGCTATTTACTACTTTCACTTGGTAATTTTTAAAAATCTAAATAGGTAACCACATTGTTCAAAAAGTGTTATGCAAAGTATCCCTGTAACCTATATTTAACTATTACTTGCATTAATATTTGTGACAGTTCAGATTTGTGTCTATTTTGAAACTCATTTGTTCATTCCATTGGATGTAAACTTGGGGAAAACAGTAGTCAAGCCTTAATCAAGGAATCACCAGCCAGGCACTTGAGCCTCGAGAGAAACTATGCAGTCAGGATTACGAGGTCTGTATATCAAAATGAACACGAACATAAAAGGATCACGATTTTACTTAAAAGACTCTGTTCCATACAACAAGAGTTTTAAAAAAGTTTCACCCAAAATTCCTTAAATACGATCACTTTAAATGTTATATATATATATGTGTCCGAATGAAAATATACCAATAAGAAATTTGAATAACTCGAGAACCAATAGTGATAGAATCGTCCGGTTTTATTTTTGGAAAAGTGGCAAAAATAGACTTTTGTATCCAGCACAAAAAAACTCAATTCTACGTGTGCCCGTTTTGTTGCTCTGCAAACATCAAGGCACTATTCAACTTCCCTCCGGTGTTGCGTAAAAGGATCGTGGTATCGTGGATCCACAAGCATTGAATTTTTCTTTCTTTCTTTCTTTGATCATCCAAATCTTGAATTTGGGTCTAGCATACAAAAATCTTCACATACTCCACAAAGAAAAGAAAAAACTCCAGGGGGTCAAATCGGGCAATCTCCGGGGAAATTGAATGGGAATCTCTCTTTTCAATCAAATTGTTCTGGAAATTGTTATTCAGAAATTCTCTCACGCAACGGACATAATTGGGAGGAATCCCGTCTTGTTGGAACATGTATCCCTGTAGTATGTGAGGTACAGTACAATATTCCAACATTGCCAGGTACGTTGCTCCTCTAATTGTAGTCTCTCCAAGGAAAAAAGAACCTATGACAACGCACACCACACGTTTAATTTTGGGCGGTTGCATTCATGTTCCACAACTGATGTTGATTTTCCTCGCCCCATACCCTGCAGTTATGCCTATATACCTTACCTGACATGGAAAATGACTTCGTCAGGAAAAGCTGCCTTTTTAAGGAAATCATTGTCCTCGTCAATGTGCGACAGCATTTCAACAGCGAATTCGTATCTGCAAGGTTTGTCATTAAACTAAACTTTTTGAACAAACTGTAGCTTGTAGGCTCTGAGACGTAACCTTTTATGCATGATATTATGCACAGTCGGACGCGGGATTCGCAGTTGTGTACTCACACGACTTATCGATTTGCATGGACTTCGCTGAAAAGCTTCCCGAGCCGCCTCTACTTCTTCGTTCTCGGGTTTCTCCTACTGCGTTTCTTTCTCAACACACAACCAGCTTCCAGCAATTGTTTGTGCCATCTAACAATGCAATGACAGTCTGGTGGTTCCTGTCCGTATTGTTGTCTAAATCTTCTCTGTACGGTTACAAGGGACTTAAATTCTGCAAACCAAAAACCACATTCCACTTTCTGACGACCATGAAGGACGCCATTTTGCTCACAAGTAATGCGCATGCATAAAGTCCTGTTGCGTTCAATTGTCTGCTGCGGATAAAATTCTTACTCCGCTTAAAATGCTTACCGCTCCTAAGAGGGTAAACTGGAGTCGATTGTACATAATCTAAATTTCCCTGTCCTTATTGAGAAAGTGTCCAATGTGAGAGTTCGCTTACGTTGAAGATGTGAAATTTGGTAGCTAAGCTCATATAAAAATAAGGTTAAACATATTTCAGCGTTTCTGAAAATTCTGCTCTTAAGGAGGGAAACTGGCGTCAACTGTACAAACCGAGCTTCCCTTTCTTTATTGAGAAAGTGCCCGACGCGAGAATTTGCTAAAGTTGGAGATGTAAAAATCGGTATATAAAGTCTTAAATAAAAATAATTAAAAACGTATTTTAGCATCTGGAAAAAATCCGCTTCTGAAGAGGGTAAGGAGGATAAATTTTCGTGATATTAAAATTTACCATTATTTATTAAGAAAATGCTTAATATAAGAATTCACTAAAGAATTTTCCTTCCAATTTATAATGTACATTTCTTTCCAATATTTTCAAATGCGTTACTTGGGCATTTTTCGACAGAGCCACACAGCCTTAAGTCGTTTTTTTTTAATTATCATTCAGTATTCACATTATTCTTGTATCTCAACAATGGTCAAATAATGAATATTGTTGCAATATTTTTATCGATACTAATAGTTTATCTATCTGCCCTAGTAAATATAAATGTATTAGCTGTGTAATAATAATGTATACAGATTTAACGTAGCGAACTAGTTTAACACTAAAAAGCCATTAATTTATGATTTTTAGTGAACTTTTCAGCGAAATCTTTTAAACAAAAATTGCAACATGCAATCAACCGACAACTATTTCGAATTTTAATTAAAGCTATTTTTAACTTTCTCCCAATTTTGACGAAACTCACTTAAACTCTAAAAAGAAAGAAATAAAGAAAAAAAAAACTTCGGGTGGATGGGTAGGAATAAAAATTTTTGCATAATAATTTGCATGAATTAGGGTAAACCCACCTTTTGGGGTGTGACAAATCGATTTGGCTCGGACTTGAAGTTATGATAAATTATTGAGGGGCACTGTGAGGAGGGTATTACGTAGCTTCAATGAAATTGAACTTCCTCAAAAAATACCCAGAAGCGAGAAAGTTAATATATACAGGGTGGACCACTTATCTTGATACGCGCTTAAAACGTTTCAACTAATGAACAAAAAACACCCGAAATTTTGTACCACGTAAATATCGGCAAGCGGACATATTTTGGCATACTCTGCAATACCACAATATTAACAGTGTTGCCAACCCAACATAAAGTCGACGGCACTACGTAAGGTTATTACATATTTAAAATCTACATGCAAACCGAAAACATAAAATACGACACTTGTCAATGCAGTATTCCAAACTAAGTATCACAAACATCAGAAACAACCTCATTTTGGACGGTTCTACAACAGTAATTAGGCAAGTGAAACAAATGGAGTAATGTACATCCAAAGTACCTTAATGTCGAATACTACAGTCGTCGTATGGCGTCTTTCGAACAAATAGAAAGAAAATTGCAGGTAATTGAATATTTTACTTTTTTCAAAGAACTTTATATTGAAAAAGTGTTAAATTTCAAAATGAAAATAAAATAAAATCTTTCAGTTTAACGTACAACATTATGCCCGTTAGGCTAAGGAAGACAGATGATTAAGGCAAATGAGTGATGATGGAAGAATTGGTGGAATGAGAGGAGACGAGAGTGCTCTGAGAAAACCCACGGACATGATATTGTCTACCACAATAGATAAATATCACACCAAATTAGATATATAATAAACATAAAAATCATAATGCCGTTTACAGCAGTTTGCTATCACAAACCATTCGGAAGATATGAAAAACAAAGGATTAAATTTGCTATGTTGTTTAAAATGGTGTATTTGTGGAAATATTTTAAGACAATTTTTTATTTACTTTGCTTCTATAACAATACAACAATACATTTTGGTAGGTGAAACTACAATAAGTTCTTGGAATTACATAATCTTAAGCAGTGTTACAAACTTCAACAGTTTTACCGTACCTCCAGAACAGTTTGAGATATCAAATTGCTGTAAACGGTATTGTGATCTTCACATATATTGCAAACCATCTATGCAATTTGTTGAGGTACTTATCTACACAGCTTCTCGAAATGAAAACTTTTTAAAAAAGTCAAATTTTTAATCCCTTGTAAATTCCTTCGTATTGATTCGAAATCCATTGTAATGTACCATTACAGATAATGGAATTTTTGTTTGGAGGGATCCAATAATTTTTGAACCCACTGTACTATGTGATTTTCTAAATATAACTTCGGTCCGTGTAGTATATTCATTTGTCCCTTATCCAAACCAAAATTAATGTGGAAGCTTTGAATAATCTAGTAGAAATTATATTTTGGGAATAATATATTTATTTATACATTGTTTTATTATGAGTTCCGTATATGGACATTTTAGATAGATTAGTATTGAAATTATCATCTTAACGCTATACGAAAACATAGGCCCGCAATTGGACAGAAATTCTTGAAATTATCCACCAATCTGATTTTCGGCAGAATAATTTAGACCCCCTTCGTCCCTCTAAGATGCCCATATCCTACCAAGATCCGGTTTTATCCAGTTTTTTGCTATTTTTCATTCGCTTTATAATTTTCCGCCGCCAAATCCCCCTGTTCTGATTGAACTATTTTCTGACGCTCTCATATCAAAGCGCGATAATCCTCATTCTTGACTTGGACAAGAGTCAAGCAACAACACGCCAACTTGTTCCAGATATATACTGGGATTTCTCGATAAAAAGGCAGTAAAATCAGGTAAAATTAATTTTATTTACAAAATGAACCATTCAGGAAGTTTTTGAGAACATAAACTCATTGAAACTTCATCAGAAACAGTTAAAACAATGGTGAAATATAGACTTCAACTCAAGTGACGCCATGTTTGTGAATGATAAGAATTATGGACAGGATTCATCGTAGTGTGTGATTTCTTTTTTTCAAAACAGTTCAAACATTAGTGTTTCCTTTGATAACCCCGTTATCCTCAAAATTTTCTTGTTAGGATACGATAGGCCTGTCCAGATATAGCTTTCGTGTGTGTATGTAGTAAAGGTGATTTTTTTTCATTACATGGCGGTATTCATTGATTCTATTATAGTTAGGGTGATTATTATTATGGTAGTGTAAACGTAAAAAAAAGGGGCTCTCATTTACTCCTGAATTGACTCAAGCATCCAACCGAATTGGGTTGAACGATTTCTCGTTAGGGTTCTTTCCCTTCAGGAAACAGACCCTTGCCGTTAGCAGTTTTGATATGTCCTTTCAGTGACGTTAATAGTATCCTGAAAACATGATTTAGTTGGTAGAAGGGCTACTTGGTTTTCTGATTATTTCGGTTACCCCTTTTTAGTTCATAGAGCCGATTGGGTGAAATTCAAAAATCTTGTTTGGTTCATATATAGTTAAATAATGTAATAATATGTATTAGTATGTATCAGTATTTGCTTTCTTGGGTATGTGGAATGGAATGTGTATGTGTATAATTGAGTGTGTAGATTTTTAGGAGTAAGGTGTGAGTGAAAGTAATTTATATTTATTGATGAACAGTGTATGTTCTTTGTTTATTTATCTCTTTGGTCCGTCATAATAGGTACGTTACTCCTTAGTGAAGAATTTCATAGTAGTTCAGTACCGTAATTATATAGTACATAGCTTATATTTAACAATAATAGTGCAAAACATGATTAGCAGTGCAAAGAATATTCAGTCGTGCACAGGTTGTTTTCGTACTACTAGCGCCATCGTGTTCAAATTTAATATTATTCGTTGCTAGTGTCCTGGTACTCTAATACTTAGTGATTTGGTTTATACGAAATTGACCTTTCCTTTAGAATTAACTATGAGTAAATATTAGTTTAGATCCATAAAAATGGATTTCTAGGTAACTCACATCGCAAGCTATTTTTCTGGAAAAGCACGATCATTTATATAACAGTAGTTAGAATATTAATAATAATAAACTTCGAGTTCACACTTAACTCGAAGTTTTGTCTATATGGCATTATTTTTGTCGCCAGGGTACATTTACGAATCATCTTTATCCGTTGCTTTCTGTGAGCAATTGAATTGTTGACAGTTTTCTGATCTATAGTTGCATGCTATTCAGAACATTGAACTTTCATTGCATACAGAATAATTTTGAAGCCGTGAAGTGAATTATACCGCAGTTTATTACGAAAGAAATTCATATTCAGTTCATATAGGATCAAACGTATTAATTAATGGATTATGGAAATTGCTGATTTAATGTAGTTGGTTAGACTGCTTTGAACAGTCTTGGGCTTATCGAGCAAGTATAGGGTGTCTAAAAATAAATCGACGTCGTAGAGAAAAGTAAATAAATAAATAAATGAATAAGTGAGTAATGATTATATTATTAATATATAAATGTGTATATTAAAGAGTATGATTAAATAGTAGGACGCTCATGTGTATATTTGCCCAGTGGTAAAGTTTGCTACGAAGCATACATTATATATATATGTACCGTGTTATGCAAAAGTGAACTAAACGCCAAATTTTGAAAATCCACGTAAATGCGACGATTGGTTCCTGATAAGCATTAGAACGTTTTGCACAATCGAAAAGAGAGGGAAACCAACACCTTTCCAAAAAAAGAAACATAATTTCACTTTTGATTACGGCTACACTAATGCTGGACATCAACCTTTAAACGTAATTTTCTCAAAAGTACGAAAGTGGCGCTTAGTTCGTTTTCGCATGACACGGTACATATATATATATAAAATAAACTTCTTAGTGCATTAATTCTCACGTTAGGAATTTTAGGGATTTTATATAAGAGTGGTGCGATATGTAAATACGATCGATGGTATTTTCACTTAGTGGCTCGACATTTCCATAGTAAATATACCAATCAGTTGATCAACCAGCCTGACAATACAACCAATAGCCATATAGTAAACGATCCCAGATATTTCGCAGTTAATCAAATAACAGAATAGCTGTCTGCAGAATTGGTACAGTTTAAATATATGCATTTGGCTTGCATCTATGATACCACTCTGGAATTTTTTTCACGTCACCCGACCAAATCTAGTTCATTCTTGTTTGTAGAGGTGACGAAATGGACAGGATCAAATAATCTAGTAAATCAATTACAGTAGACTCTTATAATACCGTACCAAGGCGTCTAAACGCCAACACCCATGAATTTTCACTTCTTTTATTTCTAGTATACAGTGTTTGAAATTAGTTGATGCCTCAACGCTGGCAACCTTGCGCATTGGTAGCTACTAGTAAGATTTGGCAGATAACTTACTAGTACAAAATTTATTATATTTAAAGTTTTTTTTTTTTTTAATTTGGCAAATCCCTGATAGGATTTCTACTGTCTCATCGACTTTAGCCTAGTTTTCCATACTTTCCTCAGAACTAAGTTTCTGAGGGGTCGGATTTTTTTTTTTTAAGAAATCCTAAATTAAGAAATCACATTGACTTTCCGGTAGTGCCGGAGTCTCCAAGGTCTCAGCCGGATACAGCGCGAAGTGAAATTTCCATAAAGCCATTGTCTTTGTGGAAATCTCGCTCTGGGCACAGACTAGCTGTGGGTTTGGAGATATTTATTTTAGGCTACGCATTTTAGTAGGCCAATCATTTTCGGCATATAAAAGTATATTTGGTAGGAATCGTTGTATGTTGAAATTCGACCACTTATCTTTGTAGTTTTAGAATCCTAGATTATTTCATTGGCGCCGCTTTTTCTCTCTCTCTTCTCTATCTATTCCTCTATTCTCTTCTTCAAGATTTTTTAAACTTTTAACTTCTCCTCCCCCGAGCTTTGAACTTGACATATATCGATCATTTGAAATGTATTATTTGAACCTGAATTACCAACTGAGATATCGCGAGACACGATTCGTAGAGGTATTCATTGATGTTAAGTATGAAGTAGATGTTTTTCCAACATATTGACAGACTGCAATAGCAAGCGATGGTCCGGTCTACGATTAATTTTGCTTTCGTTTCTTTCCATCATTATCCGTGTAAAACCTTCAGTCAAATTATTAGCTATTCCTACATTTGTTTCCATTGGTAACGCTGAAGGTAATGGTTGTCGTAGTTGTTTGGGCCCAAGAGTACTATCAATATCTTTAGCTTCATTTGTATCTATATTTTTTGTGTTTGCGTGCCTGCCTTGTACATCGAATGTCCACTATTTTAAATAAAATACTTGAAAATATGAATTTTATCGCTATGCGCGGGAAATTAGTTAATTTGAATTTGTACTATAGGTCGGATCTTGTAAGTAAAGTGTTGCAATCTACATATTCAATTTGTCGGTGTTATTAATTTGAAAGATTGAATAATTAATGAATATATATATATATATATATATATATATATATATATATATATATATATATATATATATATATGTTGAGATATGAATATAATAGTGAAGTGAGTAGTTAAATATGTATAAAGGGTCACTTACTCCGAACAGTCCTTGGTTGCCACGGTTCCGAAATATCCGATAAAAATAAAATGCGAATGTTAGAAAATACCGCCGCATGTTGAATATTCCTTTCAATCTGTGTGACACTCTTGAGCAACATATGTAAGAATTAACATTAGCTGTATTACACTAACCGCATGCAGCATGGGTTTAAGGCAGGTCAACGTAACCCTAATGTATTACTAAATTTATCCTCAGACCAGTAAACTGAAATCCTACTGTATAATTACATTCTAATTCCATCCCTCCTGTACAAATCCTAAATCTCAACCAGTGTTCCCACCTCTGTAATCGTGCTCTCCCGGACGAAGATCCTTCTGAACTTGAGAAATTCTCGTTTCTAGTTTTTTTTTTTTTTTTTTTTTTTCTCATAAGTTGTGTGAATTTAATCATAAATGTAAAGGTATAAGACAACAGTGATTTAAACCTGGTCAAGGAACTAGTTAATCAATTGGAATGACCAGAAAAGTAAAATAGTCGCCGTGATAGTAGAGACGAAACTTTGTCCTTGTATTCCAAAAGTGGGAGAAATGTATTCATAAGTATACCTACAGACAGAGAAAAGACTCATTTAAACCTTCATATAAAGTTTTTTCTTCTCTCTTTCTTCATTCAGTTATGATCTTGTAAAATATAAATATATATTTTTTAATTCGTACCATATGTTCCAAAAATTTAAGTGAATATGTAGATATCCAAATATAAAATGTTCTTTTAATATTGTTCAATTTTACATGTTGATTGATACATTCATATGTATGTTGATTGCATATTCATAATAATTTGTGTCTAATTCGAGAATAGATGTAATAAATGTTCACCAAATTGTAGTTAGATGGTTTCTTTTATACTATTATTACCCATGCCAATACGCTGTCCTCTATGTACGTGAGTGCGTGAATAAATGACAAATTTAGTTTTTAAGTAGTAGCATTTAATATCGATGTACTGTGATAATATTCATAATAAGTGTATAATAGCATCTCATATGTGTTAGTGTATGAGGAAGGTTATGAAAGATAACCGATTCTAAAATAGTTTAAATCAGCTCTAGGAGAAAGCCAAAATAACAGGATGAGCCAGGCTAACGACAGTCTTCTCAGAAATCTTGAAACTTCTATTTGTGGAAAATATACACAGATTTTTTTTCTTTGGCTGATTCAAATGCGTGTTCGATCTGCAATTTACAAGTTCAAACACTGGATATAGATTATTCAACATTTCGAAACAATTAAATTAAAACTTCTCGTCACCTGGGCTTGGTTAGGGCAACTCCCACTTGCGTAGTTGCCTGGGTCCAGGTCAGGGTCGTACGAGGGAACATGTGTCTCTTTCGGATCACTTCAGAATTGATCCTCAAGTAATAGCATTTAGATACGAATTACCTCTCAATAACTATTAAGAATTTCTTCACTATATTCCCATATTTATCCAGTAATTCCTTTTCCTCTAAATTCCTCTACTCTTCTTCTTCTTTCTCACTCTTTCTTTTCCTATTCCTAATAAAACTGAAGAGGGGTCATGACTGGGAGTTGTCGCTATAGACACTGTCATGAAAATTGCTTTGATGTTTCCTCTTCGGAAGTCCGATATGAATTAATAAATCCTATTACAAGCATCTGAAGCTAGAATATTAAAATTCATTTATTTTTAATTCCGTATTTGATTAAATTGCAAGAAATTAGAAGATTGCAAAGAACAAGCAAGTGACACCACATTTTTCCCAATCACGATTAACTTTACATTTTTTTTCTCTTCACCATCATATAATGGTCATAGTATTAGACACTAAAATACTTTGGATGCGCATTGTCTTGTTTGTCTCACTCGCATTATTACTGCTGTAAAGGCCACCAGAATCTGGATGTCTGTAATATTGTAGCGTCTTTAGTTTCCAACATTGCATGACAAGTATGATACTGTATGTTTTTTATTTTGCATGTAAATTTGAAATTTGTATTAAGCTGACGTAGTGCCATTTGAAAAAGTAAAACTTTATGTTGAGTTGGCAACACTGTTAATCTTGTGGTATCACATAGTATACCGAATAATGCCCTCCTGCATTTATTTTTGTAGTACAAAATTCTAGTGCTTTAAGTTTATTAATTTAACAGGTACAAGGGCGCATCAAGGTAAATGGTCCATCCTATATATACTGAAACCTTCCTTAATGAGCATACACCATGTGATCAAAAGTATCCGGACACCTGGCTGAAAATGACTTACAAGTTCGTGGCGCCCTCCATCGATACTGCTGGAATTCAATATGGTGTTGGCCCACCCTTAACCTTGATGACAGTTTTCACTCTCGCAGGCATACTTTCAATCAGGTGCTGGAATGTTTCTTGGGGAATGGCAGTCCATTCTTCACGGAGTGCTGAACTGAGAAGAGGTATCGATGTAGGTCGGTGAGGCCTGGCACGAAGTCGGCGTTCAAAGGTTTTCTATAGGACTCAAGTCAGGATTCTGTGCAGGCCAGTAAATTATAGGGGTGTTATGGTCGTGTAACCACTCCGCCACAGGCCGTGCAGTATAAACAGGTGCTCGATCGTGTTCAAAGATGCAATCGCCATCCCCGAATTGCTCTTCAACAGTGGGAAGCAAGGTGCTTAAAACATCAATTTAGGCCTGCACTGTGAGAGTGCCACGCAAAACAACAAGGGGTGCAAGCCCCCTCTAAGAAAAACACGACCACACCATAATACCCACCACCTCAGAATTTTACTGTTGGCCCTACACACGCTGACAGATGACGTTCACCGAGTATTCGCCATACCCACACCCAGACATCGGATCGCCACATTGTGTACCGTGATTCGTCACTCCACACAACGTTTTCCCACTGTTCAATCGTCCAATATTTACGCTCCTTACACCAAGCGAGGCGTCGTTTGGCATTTACCTGCGTGATGTGTGGCTTGTGAGCAGCCGCTCGACCATGAAATCCAAGTTTTCTCACCTCACGCCTAACTGTCATAATACACCCTGTTTCAAAAAGAATATACATATTTCGAATGCATATATTTATTAAACTTTAAGACATACGAATATGAAATTTTACACACATATTTATGAACCTCTCAAGTTCAAATTACAGATGTTTAATATGTCCTCCATCAGCGACACGAACATCAACATCGATAGACAAATTTCTTCCATACTCGGGCAAGCATGTCCTGCGTCACTGATGTTATGGCAGTACGGATCCGGATCTTCAACTCTTCCAGGTTCTGTAAGAGTGGTGGTACATAAACGCTGTCTTTAAAAAAACCCCACAGGAAGAAGTCACAGGGTGGCAAATCCGGTGACCGTGGAGGCCAGCTGAGACATGCTAAGTCACCAGCTCCTTGACGACCAATCCAACGGTTCGGTAGAGTTTCATTTAGATATTCACGCACTTGGCGACTCCAGTGAGGGGGTGCCCCGTCTTGTTGAAAAATGAAGTTGTCTTCGTGCAGCCTCGGAAACAACCAGTTTTGTAACATAGCGAGATACTGCTGACTGTTAACCGTGTTTCCATTAAAGAAGAATGGGCCGTACAGATGGTCGGGATATCGCACAAAACACACTGACTTTGGGCGAATTTCGTACATGTTCAATGACTGCATGTGGGTTCTGTAGGCCAAAAATTAGAACATTTTGTTTGTTTACCTGACCACTAACACGGAAAGTTGCTTCATTACTGAACACGAGGCGTTGTGCAAAAGTGTTATCATTGTCAATAGCATCCAGAATCTCGTTACAAAATGCCACACGTTTGCGTTTGTCATCAGGACGCAGAGCTTACAACAGCTGTAACTTGTACGGCTTCATAACCAACCGACGTCTCAAAACACGACAAACTGTTGTTGTCGGCACTTGTAACTCCTGACTGGCACGACGAGTTGATTTTGAAGGACCACATTGGAAAGCAGTTTGAATTCGTGCAACATTTTCTTCAGGAACACGAGGCAGCCAGGACTCTTACCTTTATATACAAATCCTGTATCTACAAACTGTCGATACCATCTGCGAATGTTCCACCCATTCGGAGGATCAATTTGGAACCTCAACCTGAAACGTCTTTGCTCTGTAATCACGGAATTGCACTTCGCAAGCTCGAGAACATAAAATCATTTCTGCTGCGGAGTAGCCATTTTAAACATATGACGGTTACCAAGCAAAACAGAAGACAACTGACATCTAGCGGCTATTAATATAAACTAGACTATGTATTCGTTTCTCCAAAGCCGAGCCGAGGCGCAGCGATCGATAGTTTGCACAAAATAATTCTTCGTAATACGTATATTCTTTTTGAAACAGGGTGTACTTGGAGTGGATCTTGATGCAGTTTGGAATTCCTGTGTGATGGTCTGGATAGATGTCCGCCTATTACACTTTACGACCCTCTTCAACTGTCGGCGGTCTCTGTCAGTCAACAGACGAGGTCGGCCTGTACGCTTTTGTGTTGTACGTGTCCCTTCACGTTTCCACTTCACTATCACATCAGACACAGTGGACCTAGGGATGTTTAGGAGTGTGGAAATCTCGCGTACAGACTTCTGACACAAGTGACACCCAATTACCTGATCACATTCGAAGTCCGTGAGTTCCGCGGAGCGCCCCATCCTGCTTTTTCACGATGTCTAATGACTACTGAGGTCGCTGATAATGAGTACCTTGGAGTAGGTGGCAGCACAATGCACCTAATATGAAAAACGTATGTTTTTGGGATGTCCAGATATTTTTGATCACATAGTGTATTTGTAATATAGACATATTTTGTGTCCCGGCACAAATATATGTATTATTACGGGATAGAACCCCACCCTTTTTTCAGACAATGACAGAGACAGAGTTCATATGTCTTTAGCACAGAAACTACTTTCTGCAATTTGAAAATAAATATGCAATTTAGTACAGTGAACAGAAACTCCCTTCTCCACAAAATGTCTTTGTCGTACGTCAATGACTTCGTATACTGCAATACAGAATAGAATAGTTGTAAATTTTAAATTACTATTTGCTCTGTACAAAACAAAGTGCTCTTGGTGGAAATCATAGAAAACCTTGAATAAGTGAATCAATCATGGAGAGGCAGTCGTGGCGCCAAGAATGTTATGTTAAGTCTTTCTACTTTTCTGACAAGTTCGCTCCTCCTTCCCTTGGACATCTTCCCCTGGAACTTCAAAAATAGAACAAACGTTGTTCGCTTTACGATAAAATTTCAAAGAGCAATATTTATCTCACCCTATTTCCGTAATTCCTCAGTAATTTGAACACTAAGTACATCATTTCCATGTTAACCTATATTCAGATTTATAACTTAAGTCTTTACTGCTACATATTATCATCTCATAAGCTGTGAGCAATCTAAATTTGTGTAACCTTAGAGTGACGGACACCTCTCATTTACGGACAAATATTGATGTTCGTAATTCAGAAGTTTCACTGAATATATGTAGTTATATTAAAATACCTCAATATCCACGAAGGAAGAACGAACGGACACAGTGACTTCTCTGAAGCACAGATCAATACTGGAAGCTCCTTGGAACAGAATATTCTGTAGTTTTCATTAGCTGATGTTTCGTTTATTCTTTGAGTCCAACTAGGTACGCTGGAAAACAATGTGGACAAACAAAAGTTAAATACAAATAAACTTTTAAAAAGTGAATAACTTGAAAGAGATTATATATTTTAAATGTTTTAACCACGGACATCTCCCTAACTTTAGAAAAAATAGCCAGCTTCCACTGTGCACGGGCTATTTACAGATAACAAAGATTGATTAGCTATGAAATTGGAGTGGAAAATGTGAAAGCTAATGATAATTGTAATAGTGTAATATTCTATATTCATTGATCTATTACTTTTCTATTGGGTGTATATACTAATATGTAATTATACAAATAATACACATATGCACACGTATGAACAGTAATACTTATTAAAAAAAAAATACACAATGAAATAAAAATAAAATGACTTGAAATTGATAAGAAACTTCAGTTTGCTAGTAAAAGTACTTTGATAACTTTGAGTTATAAGCATATAAACAATGTTACCGTAAATATAGATGTTTACAGAAATAAATAGGTTGGATTAAAAAGTAGCGGCAACATTGTTCTCACGCGTCAAGTGGCTGTATCTCACCACTTCAAAAGGTTCGTCGCTGTTAAGGAAAGACAAGACAATGAAGTGTGGTAAGTGGTAACGATTGTACGTTATTCAGTCAAAAGCAGACTGAAGGGAAGTGGAAGGTCCATAACAATATGTTTCGGAAATAAGAACAACGTGCGTGGGTCAAGATTGAAGTGGCAAGTAGTCACAGTAAACAACAATGTTTTCAGGGATTTCGTAAAACCTTTTCGTCAAAATGGAGGCATCACTTCGCCTGATGCACTACGACACAAGAGAAATCACCATTGGTGTCATATGGCAGTTCCTGAGGAACATCGACCAAAATTGACACCTTCCACACTCATGACAGAAAGTGATAGTTCTTCTGCTAATAAAACTCCAACTGACCAAAGCAGTATAAATATATATATATATATATATATATATATATATATATATATATATATATATATATATATATATATATATATATATATATATACTAGCAGCGTTCACCCCGCTTCGCTGCGGTCACCCCGGAACGCAATAAACTTTGTTACTTAGATAATTTTTACTTTTTCGCTTTCAAGTGATATGATAAAAACCATAGAAGATTGCAGTAAATGTTAACATTATATCGCCTGTCATTTATGTTAACCCGCCCCGCTTCGCTGCGGTCACCCCCGAACGCAATAAACTTTGTTACTTAGATAATTTTTACTTTTTCGCTTTCAAGTGATATGATAAAAACCATTATAACGCCTGTCATGTATGTTAACCCGCCGAGTGACACGGTCATGCGGGTTGCATATAAATACGTTTATTTTTATACCTATGATGAACTAACAAAGGATTTGTACGTAATGGACACCTGAATGGTCAATTATCTCAAGACACTGGTAATTGAAAATTAAAGTGATATGATAAAAACCATCTAGGGTCCAAATCCTAACAACCCCCCAAAAATGAAAGAAATTGGTTCAGCCGTATTAGCGTGATGAGCGGACAAAGGATTTTGTGCGTTCTCTTTTATATATATAGATACTAGCAGCGTTCACCCCGCTTCGCTGCGGTCACCCCGGAACGCAATAAACTTTGTTACTTAGATAATTTTTACTTTTTCGCTTTCAAGTGATATGATAAAAACCATAGAAGATTGCAGTAAATGTTAACATTATATCGCCTCTCATTTATGTTAACCCGCCCCGCTTCGTTGCGGTCACCCCCGAACGCAATAAACTTTGTTACTTAGATAATTTTTACTTTTTCGCTTTCAAGTGATTTATAGCGCCTGTCAGTTATGTTAACCCGCCGAGTCACAGGGTCATGCGGGTTGCATATAAATACGTTTATTTTTATACCTATGATGAACTAATAACAAAGGATTTGTACGTATGGACACCTGAATGGTCAATTATCTCAAGACACTGGTAATTGAAAATTAAAGTGATATGATAAAAACCATCTAGGGTCCACATCCTAACAACCCCCCAAAAATGAAAGAAATCGGTTCAGCCGTATTAGCGTGATGAGCGGACAAAGGATTTTTTTTACGTATTGACACCTGATTGGTCAATTATCTCAAGACACTGGTAATTGAAAATTAAAGTGATATGATAAAAACCATCTAGGGTCCAAATCCTAACAACCCCCCAAAAATGAAAGAAATCGGTTCAGCCGTATTAGCGTGATGAGCGGACAAAGGATTTTGTGCGTTCTCTTTTATATATATATATATATATATATATATATATATATATATATATTAATAGTACATGTGTGTTACATAGCCGAAACTGTAACACAGATATATAGTATTAAAATACATATCGTTCTGTATCTTGCAATACGTCATATGTAGAAATTTGAGTATTCTTAGTTAACTCCAGTATTGGATCTTCATCACCTGGCAAAGTATCGTATGTATCCAGTTAATAATAGCAGAGTTATAAAGAAGAATGCAGAAAAAATGTATATCTCAACCTATTTCAAAACTGACAAAGTTTTTTCGCTCTCCTGTAAAGTTGTAATTTTTAACATACGACCTATTGCAAGAAACAGAACGATATACTGCTTTCGTCAGTTGGAGTTTTATTAACAATCTTGAATTTTCCGAAGCTACAACGAATAATTTACATATTCTTCTGGTACGAATTATGACGATGTTGTCATTACTTTTTTTTTTATCTAGCTTTTGTATACTTTATTTTCTTACTTCGAATTTTGGTTATGCAAGATCTGTCTTCTGAAATTATGACTGTGTGAGATATTGATAGCAAAAAATGCGTGATCTTAGTAGAACACACCACAACTGATATGGAAATGTGTGACTAACCTTGTCAAGTTTCTTTGTGCAGAATGAGTTTCCGAACATACAACAGACAAAAGAACAGGTTCTCCACATTTTTTAAGGAATGAGATCCATCCACCTCTGAATATACAAATAAGGAAGGTATCATTTGGACTCCAGGCTAGGTCTGTAATCCAATTACTCCTGCTGAAGAAATACATTTTTTTTTCCAGAGTTACAAATCAACCATAACATGGTTCTCCTCTTCTCATTAAAGTGACATTTTGTTTCACCATAGCATAAGAATTAAATAACAAAATAACTACAACTATTGGCAGTTTCGGCTCGCTGTACGCTATAGGATAAAATCATACTTAATGAAAACTTACAATTATTTACATTTAACTTTCCTTTTAAGTTTGCTCAATTAACTTACGGCTACACAAGCAGTAATGCTCAAATCTAAATACAGTACAACCTCTTTTATCTGGCTTAACTGGGACCAAAGGAAATCCGGAAAACCGAAAATCAGGATAATCCGGGTAATAAGTAAAACAAATCCTAAAATAAGCAGACTTATCTTTATTACAATAAATTTACACATCATTTCTCAACAAAGAATCGGTCCACTGTTTTCTGTTTCAAACACACGTGACGTTTGAATGAAGCACGGTCACGCAAATGCTTTATCATTAATAGTCCAGCTGGAGTGGTGTCGGGGTGACGCTCTAAGTACGCCATGATGTTTGCCAGCTGGTGCGCAGCATCTGCATGTGTCGTCCGAGGAACTCAAGGTCAACCAAAGTCGAGGCTACTTATAACTGGTGCGTGAATCCACTTCAACGCCCTGTGACATTGTAGTAAAGCATTCTTAAACTCGACAAAAGCATTTTATGTACAGTATTACTATAATTTATTGTTCAATCTATGCACGAACTATACATGTAATCAAAATAAAAAGCGAATTTTCGGCATACTTAAAGTTACGTTTTGCTATAGTAGCTAAAAACTATTATCTATGTGAACATTAAATTTAAAAAGTGTCTACAAATCTGTTCCGGATTATTCGAAGATCCGGATCAACGAGGGCCGGATAAACGAGGTTATACTATATCTGTTAATAGTAGAATGCTTCATGTGAGTTTGTGGTACAGCCTACTAAATATTGCACTGTTCTAAAGGTAAACTGTATCAATTGTCTGTAGTTTATTTACTATGTTCATATTGCTTTGTTACTGAATTATATTATGCTTGACATGAAACAAATATTTGCGAATGCCATATAGGTAATCATTACCTTATTTACAATTAATACAGCCTTTGTCTTAATAGTATATAGCAATGATCATTCATTTTCAGCATCATCAATATCCATTTTTCAAATAAGGCAGACAGTGAATGTAGCGGAGCGGCGATTGTAACAATTAGGAATTTGCGCTACTAACAGACTGAAAAGTTTATTTATATATATATATAAACTAATGAACAAAAATCGCTAAAATTTTGTACCATGCAAAAATATCAGCGGAGAGACATTCTTTGACATACTTCATGATATCACCAAAATAACATTGTTCCCAACCCAACATAAAGTTTTACTTTTTCAAATGGCACTACGTCAGATTATTGTATGTTTCAAATTAAAATGTTAAACGGAAACTTACAATATCTGATTTATTATTCAGTGTTGCAAATTAAGGATGCTACACTATCATAAACATCCAAATTTTGGTGGCCTCAGCAGCAGTAATAACACAAGTGAAACGAACGGGGCAATCCATTTCCAAAGTACTTAAGTATCTAATACCATGGTCATCATATGACGTGTTTCGAATAAATCGGAACAAAGTTAATAAGGGATTGGAAAATCTGACTTTCTTCAGAAGTTTTGATTACAAAAATTTGCTTAGGTAAGTACCTCATCCTATGGTTTTCAATAGATATGAAGACGAAAGTTCCGTTTACACCATTTTCATATCTCAAATCGTTCTGGAGATATGGTAAAAATTGTTAAAGTTTGCAACGCTGGTTAAGATTATGTAATTCCGAGAACTTACTGTAATTACACCTACCAAAAAATATTGTACTGTTATAGAAGAAAAGTAAATCAAAAATCATTTTAAAAAGTTCAAACAAATAGGTCATTTAAGCAATATATCAAATTTTATCTTTTTTTTCATATTTCCCAAATGGTTTGTGATATCAAATTGCTGTAAACAGCATTATGATCTTTATGTCTATTTAAAATCTTCTACATAATTTGATGCAATATTTATCTAAATACTTTTTCGAAATAAAGTCCTCTGAAAAAAGTCAAATTTTAATTTCATGTATTTTTGTTTCTAATTATTCGAAATACATTGTATGACGACCGTAGTAGTCGACATTGAGGTTCTTTGGATGTATAAGCACCAAAAACTAGCCCGTCCATTTCACTTGCGTTATTACTGTTGTAGAACCCTTCAAAATTTGGTTGTTTTACGATATTTTTGATACTGAGCGTCCTTAATTTGTAACACTGCATTGACAAGTGTGGCACTGTGTTTTTTTGGTTTACATGTAAATTTGAAATTTGTATTAAATCGATGTAGTGCCATTTGAAAAAATATAACTTCATATTAGGTTGACACCACTGTTAACCTTGTGGTGTCGCAGAGTATGTCACAGAATATCTCCTTACCAATATTTACATGGTACAAAATTTCAGCGTTTTTGTTCATTAGTTTAATATTAGAAAGGTGTATCAAGATAAGTGGTTCACCCTGTATATAGAATAAGGTGAGACAATGAGAAATAATAAAACTTTATATTCAAGGAGGCTCATCAGTCTCACTTTTTTTTTAAACGTTTTTAAAAATATTGCTGAAATCAAAGAAATACTACAATTTCTGTGCGTAATTGTTTAGTGTTTAGAAAATATTACTCAGTGAAATAGTTTATCAAGTCTCCCATTGTTAAAGAATAAAACTAAGTCAAGTATGACATCATAAGCTAACTGAACTGAAATGAACGAGAACGCAGGCCATCTCAAAAACATGAGTAGTTTACCTGTAGCATTTTGTAATTCCTAGAAAATTATTCAGAAATAAACTATTATACATTTCTTTGATTTCTACAATAGGTGAAACAACTGAAAAAGTGAGAAAAATGTTGATGAGCACCTTTAAGCTAATTAATTGCCTCTTTCTTGTCTTAAATGGGAATGATGTTACTTGAATTATAAGGAAGATCACACTTAATAAATTAGAATTTAACATTATCACCTCCTCACTGTATTACTTCCGACATCTAGTTGCACACAAGAGAAAAATTTCGTCTCCATTCCAATATAAGCAATAAAGGGCGTTCCTTCTTCTGAAGAATTAACACACATTGCCAGTATTTTCCCATCTCTGGAGATTCTGAAATTAAAAGTACGAGCCACAGTATATGAATCCCTGAAACAGATATTTACAAGACCTTCGCAATTAAAAGTGTAACTAACCTAATTTTCGAAACGACTTGCATGCTCTTGCTTATATTAGTCGTTAAAAACAACACTACAGAACGATTCATTTCACGCCCAATTTAAAACGAAAGTTGCCTGCATATAAGGAGTTACTTGCATAACTTATGCAAAACATGTATTATTTGCATTATTGACTACATTTGTCCAATTAGTTCTTACTATAAACTACACTAGTGTTTTTGACCACTGATCCACGAAATTATTTTACCGATCCGGACGGTTAAATCTGTTTATCTACAACAACAGCTCTTTTAATATACACTGTGTTATGTACAAAACAATTTAAATAAGTACAAAAGTGATCATTTAAAAGAAATCTGATACGCTTTTTCTTTCCAGGTCCGCAAAATATAACCATACCTTTCCCAGTTCGCCAATATCAAAAAGCTAAATGCCGCTAAACTACACATTTCTAATATATTACCTTGCAATCACTTTATTCTTGTAATGAAGCCGACTTTCTTCTTCTCCGTTTGAAGGAAAAGTAAATACATCTTTCAATGCAATGAAGTTTTCAACGTCTTTAAGTATATGTGGTACCCACTGAAAGCCTACCACATATATGTCAAAAACGCTTTCCGATACAGCTATAAACGTGCATTTGTATGTATTCTGCAAAAGAAAAATGACATTTATTGATATATTTGAAAAATACTACGGTACTGACATTTCAGCAATATTTCTTCGAAGGCCTAAAAGAATATTTTGTCTGCTCCTGTGAAAAAAAAAGAAAGAAAGAAACTCACATTCTATAAAAAAGATACACTTGTTTATTTCGAGTTTGAAACTTACTTTAGCATGAAAAAAGGATTGCAATCCAACGTGAAATCTTCATGTGTACCAACCACTGATCGAGCAAACCACGCACACAAAAGGTACACGCGATAATCACTCGATTATAGAGTTCACACTCGGCTGTTTCACACTAAGAGAAACTAATTGACTCTATTTTCCTTGCTACAAGTATCTGATTCTTCACTGTTCAAATTGTACTGAGTAGTTAAACAAGAGCGGTCACCTTTGGTGCGTGGAGAACCTGATTCGATCCCAGCTATGCCAAGTGGACTTTGTGGTGCTCAAACACCGTGTGCATGGATTTTCTTGGGGTTATCCCGTTTGCTCCCACTTTCTTCATTCCACCATTTCACCGTCTCCCTTAACCTCGGTGCATAATCGTGAAGCGTTAACTCAAAAACGAAAGAGCTATATTTAATCTCGTTCTCATTGTCGGCAATCTACTTGCACGTGTATGTGCAACGTGCACTGGAATTATGAGAATTGCGAGTCATTAAAAGGAATTATTAAAACGAGTAACGTTTTATATTAATTTCTATCACCTTCCGTATGCTCATATGTATGTGGCTCAGATGGAGAGGAAAGAGGTCAAGTCGACTAGCAGGAAATGGAATCACGAAAATGCGACACTTTTATGCTAACGTTTTCATCACTATGCTCATCTCTACTACTTACACAAAACTCTTACAGGTAAAATATTATGTTTGGCCGTAAACGGCTCAAAAATTACTGGAAAAATTTCAATGAAATTTTCACCAAATTTTCTGTGTGAATCTCAGAACAGTTACAGGGTATTTATAATCATAGGAATATAATTATTATGTTTAAATTGAGGGAGCTGAGCGTTAGCGTAAAAACTGAAACAAGTAGTGTGAAAATCAAAGATTATTCATTTTTGGATTACGCTAGTAACACTGACATTACATAGATGATTTTCGTCGAAATGTTATCCCTTCCTATGCTTCGTTGGATGAACAAACAAGAAACTTAGAACACGAGAGTTTTTTTGTTACACAGAATCCGTGGTGTAGTGGAACAAACAATGAAAAAGAGGACAACATTTACAGGAGGCACATAATAAAACATTCGGTCATAATTTTTTAAAAATTCCTTACTAAATTCACGTAATCTTAAATTACTTATATACTATAATTATTTTAATAGTAGTACCACATTGTTTCACGCAGAAAATTAATTGTTACACTTCCATAATACGGAAATGGTCACTGCGCGAAATTATTATTCTTCCAGCGGAAGAAAATTTCTCGGTAGCCTAATCTTGCAATTGTTTCCAGCACTGCACTGTCTTATAGCAAGTATTGCTTCAATTGTATCCACAATGACTCGTTTACCTTTCTTAATGACGTCAAATTTTTCATGTTGACTTTTCTGAAGGCAATTCCATCCCTAAATGTTTTATCTATCTTCTAATAGTGATTTCACACATCTCCATAGACGTATTGCGAACTTTATCTGCAAGAATTTCCTCTTTAACAAAGAGTTGAATCTCAGCACGTTGTTGACATGAAACTTCAGTTAGCCATTTTGAAACAACTGCCTGCATTTACTTACGTGACGTCAAACTACCTCGACGTGTTCAGTAAAGTCTATAGATTGCGATAATTTAATTCACTTGCATACAAGGGCTGCTTTAAAAGTTTCTACACACAACTTCTAACAATGGCTCTAGTGTTCTGCTATTTTAAAATTCAAAAGGTGTTCAAAAAAAAAAAAAAAAAAAAAAAAAAATTAGGTGTTTCTTTTTAAATTATCTTAGTTTGTTCAAGCTTATTCGTTTATTTTTCACAGCAATATGAAGTAGTTGTTTTGCGTACGAAAGGCAAATTTTTCCTGAATACTTTCGTGCAATGATTTCAAATATAGTTCAAATCAAGCAATTTCATTTGGCTTTTGGGAAGGAAGCACCATCCAAGAGGACTATGTACAATTGGTTTTCCGAATTCCAGCGTAGTGGCACATTACTCAGTGATGAATTTCGTGAAGCCCCGTTACTCCACGTCTGTTGTTGTCAGTAATGTTGATATTGTGCATGAAATGATTGAGAGATCAGCATGTGACATACCGTGAGATGCAGGCAGTCCTAAACATTATCATGGAAGCAATACATACGATTTTGCATTGTCACCTGAATGTATGGAAACTTTCAGGCCATTGGATCCCACACAACTTGACCAAAACTTTAAATAAATAAATAAATAATAAAAAGAGCTCGTTAGTGTAAAGAAATGGGCAAAACATTCAACCAAGGTAAGTCACATTTGGTGTGCTACATCGATACAGGGAAAGAAATTTGGATTTATTCATGTGAACCCAAAATTAAACTTCAATAGACTGTTTGGGTGTTTCAAAGTGCACCGAAACAACAAAAGTTCTTTATTCGAGGAGTGCTGCGAGCAAATGATTGCTTGTTTCTTTGATTATACCGAACATATGGCAATCCTAACTTTAGAAGATCGAAAGACTGTGAAGGCTGAGTGGTATATAAACATTTGTTTGCTAGAGGCCATCTGAATTGCGTAAAACAAACCTAAATCGTCACATCATTCTTCACGGTGACAAAGCCAGTTTCTACTCAGTACACAAAACTGTTGACTTTTGTCGAGTAAAATGCTGAACTAATGACTCATTGTTCGTAGTCATTTGATTTATCACCTAATGACTTCTTCTTTATTCCCCGTATTTGAAAAACAAGATGCATGGTGAGCAATTTGTGTTGCCTGAAGCAGCTGTTAAAGCATATCGAAGAGTGGTTTCTGAGGTAGCAGCCTTCGAGTGGAAAAAATTGCTTTCAAGATTCGTTTAAACGTATGCAAAAGTATATCGATCTTACAGTTGAATAATTAGAAAAACAATAAAGCCATTTCCAGAACTTCAAATATCTTTTTTCATATTGATTGCAGAAACTTTTCAAGCAACCCTCGTATATTGATTGATTCTGATTTTTTAGAGAGGCTGATTCAATATAATCTCATAAGAGGAAATATGCAGCAAAGTAAAATATCAAATAAACAGGAATGTACACACAGTTTTGGAGACTACTGCACTTAATCAGCAGTATCATAAAGCAATACACATTCTAGGTACAGTAGAAGAACCACATTAAAATATAAATACAACTTAAGTGTAAACGGAATAGTCCTATTACCTGTAATTCATTAAACATATCATCTACGAATATATCACGATGCACAGCTGGATCATAAGAAGTTTTGACTTTAGTCCAACTACCACTTTGTGATGAGGATTTCTCACAAATCCATAATTCGCTTTCTACAATAAGTGATATTTTTTTACCATCATTCGATACGTTTATTTTGCAAACGCCATCATTTGAAATGTTTAATGGTTTTCCACATTCAAAAATCGTATCGTTTATTTTATCCCAGATACATACTTGATTGTCGTCTTGCAACCAGGCAATGAATTTCCCTAGAAAATAAATACAGAAACATAATTGAAATGAGAAGACATCATAAAATGTATATTTATGTTTAATATCATTGGTACTAAGCTAAAACCATGAATTTCCAAAATAAACTTTGGAATATTCTTATTTAAGGATTCACAGCTTGCTTAAGCAAGGCTTTATAGGGTTCCGAATGTAAAAAGTGTCCCTGAAACGAAATTATGGAGAATAGGTTGTGAATGTAAACGATTGGTTCTTGATATTTTAGTAAGCTGTGAATCTGAAACTGCATTTTGCACGTTTACTATTTCGGCAAAGTGCCGACAATAACGATAATCAAATATTACGAGATAAAATCCATATAAAATATTAATTAAGTCTATTAAAAAAAACTGACTGTTTCTATGCGTAACTATCTTCGCAATTTTGGAATGGACTTTAAGTAATTAAAGTACGAATTCTATCTTCCAATGTGCACCAAAACTTTGACACACATCACTTAAATTGAGTTAACTAAATTAATAAATAATAATGAATGACCTTTCTCAACATATGTAAATTTTGCACTAATGAACTTTTCGTGCAACAGAATGAAGAAATACCGTATGGCCAGGAATGAAGTATAAAGAAAATTAGCGAAGTTTTACCAAGCAAATATTGCAGAACCGATAACATACAGAGGCTATAGCGTAAATTCGGTGTTTGAAAAGTAAGTTATATTATACAGTGATTAGCGATGTTTTTATGTATACGTTAAAGCTTTTCTTATGGAGTTATTCAGCCGTTCAGGGAGATCTAATACGAAACGTTGTGTTTGAACATTTGGGAAAGGGGTTCTATAAAATTCCCCACTAAACCGAATTAGAACTTTCGTTAATGAAAATGTAATTTCGGAAGAAGATGCTCATCTACAAACAAAAAGCATACCAAAATAGTGGTCGTTAAACCTTCCAAAAGAATACCTATTGGTTGTAATTAATGCTATCTATACCTTAAAACTGACTTCCCACGAATATTTAGCACTATTTAAAACTACTGTATGAAATGACAGTTCTTATCCAGGACGAAATTCCAAGTTCAACTACACCCTTTGTATATCATTGTCCCAGCGATACCTACAATGCATGTGCTGCCATTTTTTTTTTTTTTTTGGATACATTAGTTACGGCCATATCATAGTATTTCTGAAAACTTGTCTTTGATTATTAAATATGCTTCATTAAAGGTCATTAAATATGCTTCAAAGTCAAAATTTAGTGAAAAATTTTGTGTATTCACATGCATAAATCCATGCTATCCTGATTCATTTGTTAATTACTTAACGTATCTTAACAATCATCAAAATGTATATTGCACAGTCCTAATAGGGACATCAGCATCCTATTTCTTGATGCACACAATCCTGGAATGATTTACAATGAAAGTCAATATTAACGTAACTAGAACGTAAAAATAACTCGAAATTACTGTAATAAATATAGTTTATATAGTGCGCAAAACTTACCATTTTCTGAACTACAAGTGACGACTGCTGTACTTAAGTGATTGTTGACATGATCATAAGGTCTGTAGTTTCCAGTTTTGATATCAAATGTACCTACGAATGATTTGCCCACTACGACGGTATCGTTATTTTCCTGCAAATATATAAGACGAAATTCCAGTGAAAACAAAAGGTTTAGGTTGATAATCACTTTATTGTGTAATACATAATACGAAGGCTGTCCAGAAAGTAACACACGTTTTGAAATGAAAAAATAACAAAATGAACAAACTATATTTGAAAGATGCATTCTTAAGCTATTTTTCCACATAATTGCTATGCAAATTAAGGCACTTATCACACCGTGGTACAAGTTTTTCAATACTGTCGCGGTAAAAATCTGCCGCATGCGATTTCAACCATTGGCTTACACTGGCATGCCGTTCGGCGTCAGTATCACAGCGCTGTATAGCGAGGCATGTTTTCATTGCTGGGAAGAGGAGGTAGTCACTCGGCACCAAATCCGGGCTGTATGGTGGGTGATCAAACACCTAGCATCCAAAACCATCCAAGAGTTCTCGGGTATGCTTGGCCATGTGTGAACATGCGTTATCGTGGAAAAAAAAAAACTTCGCGCTAAGTTTTCCCCTGCGTAAACAGTTGGCAATGGATTTCAATTGGCTTGTTTTGTCAACAGAAGTCTAATCACAGAACGCACCTCACAAGAAACGGGAGTTTATATTTCAGCGCACATTGTAACACATCACAGAAAGCACAGTAAGAGCGTCACAGTCCTCACGCTACCACAGCTGGATGCGTACTGACTACTGAGTGTAGCAACGTTCTGATACCAAGATGGCGACTTTAGTTCTACCCAGTGCCGCGATAGGCCAAAACATCTGGTACTTTCTGGACAGTCCTCATAGAAGCAGGGTATGATAAAACGTTTCACTCTGAAAATTGTTACGGTTTCTTTAGCTACGAAACTATTTAGAATTCGTGATGATAAGAGGTTATATATGCATATTTATATAGACTTATGTATACATATACTCGATTATTATAAGGCTGTTATTTTGTTTTAGTAAAAGAAAGAAAAATAAAAAGCAATCATAAGCATACGAAAAAATGACTGAAGCAGCATATCTTATCATCATATTGCTATAACAACTAATTTTGATTACACCACGTAAGTCTACGAAGCTAGTAATGTGAAATTAAAATGTTTCATGGTGAGCAAGTACTCCCCTTAAAAGTAATCACTAGAGTCCAGAATTAATTGCAAAATAAAAAGCCCAAAATGGCTGGCAAAACTGTGAAACAAAATCCCAAAATTGGCAGGTAAAATGGAAAAACAAAACAAACAGAGGGGTTTGGGAAAAATATGTACTAAAATATTTAAAAACTATAATAGTCTTTAGTTGACTTTCTAATCGAATAAAAAGTATGGATCCTAAAAGATAAAATGAAGGGTAAGGGAAAAAAAGAAGGAATGTCACAAAACTGCATTTTCGAGAAAACTGCGATTTAATATTGAAAACCGCGTAAAAAGAATAGGGTTAGTTACATCTTTTGCCCCTTTTTACATGGACATTTTTACATCCACGTATGCATGGCATATGCAGTCAAATAGTACCAAGAGTCACCAAGAGATAGGACAAAGCACCCGAAAAAGCACATACATGGACATTCCTTGTTTTTTTCCCCTTACCCTTCAAATGTTTCATTTTGCAGCTAGTATTTAGAATTTAAAATTTCTGGAAACATGCAAATTGCGCAACCTGTAAGGGATCACAGCTAACGATCCATTCATTATTCTTCAATGGTAACAATGAAACAAATGATAAACGCAAAAACACTATTACACCTTATTCACACGCAGTTTAGAAAACATTCAAAGCACAAGAAATACTAAAGTGAAGTTGTTTTACACTACACTAGCAGTTTATTTTTACTTAAACAAATTATGTCATATATTTTTGTTCTCTGAAATTATCAACAACTTAAAATTTTCAAATGAAAGACTGCCTCCTGTCAGAAAGAATTCGCTTTAGATATGAAAATGATCTTTCCACATTACAGATGTCACTGGAGCATACTAGAAACAAGTAATTTGGGAAGGATTCATGCCATTGTCAACAGTTGCATCAGCACCACCTTCTATTACATTAGCAATGTTCTTCAAATTTTTCAAATCTAGATTAGCACTTACAGTACACCTTCACTGAATGTGGGGGCCTGTTTACCAGGTATGAAACTCAGATCATTGACATCATTAAAGGTTTTCACAGAAATGAAGTGTGTTCGGTGTTCGGGCCAGTAGCCGGTCGTATACATGATAAATGTTTAGGGTATGGTATTTCATGCTCGCTGCAGATCTTGGCGTAGTCGTGAAAGCCCGGCGTAGCCGTGAAAGTCAGAGGTCTTCCCACAACGTCATACAGATGTTCAATTGGGCTCAGATCCGGAGATCTAGCAGGAAACGATACAGGATACATACCAAATTTTGCCCAGGTCGTATTCGGACGCGTGTTACCATGCCTGAAGATGAGGGTCTTGCAAAGTGTCCAGAAGTCAGAGGACATATTTGACAACGTCACGTCTGAAGATGCACTGGTAGTGATCCCCTGAATGAAGACCAGAGGAGAGCGAGATGTGAAGTTTAATGCACCCAATCCCCAACACTAGGTATGGTTCAGCATAGCGAATGCAAACATACGCTGGATTTTCCCACTTACCTCATGTATATGGACTGTACACGGCCGTCACTGCTTTGAGACAGAAACGACTCTTATCATGAACACCAACTCTCTGAGGGCATGTCTGCTATGGGAATCCTCTGCCTTCCATCGTGTACATCGAGAATGGGATATTGATTTGTCATGAACCACATAAGTGGTAATTCTGCGAAAGGACCACACAGACTCTTGCTCCCCCTTATGCAGCCACGCTCAAAGTCATTTAACTGTGCAATAGGGGTTTGCTGGTGTCGTCCTGGTATCACAGGCATAGACTGTGTTCACGTGGCTACACACGTATCGTCCGATAATCTTCAAACTACTATAAACACTAAGATCATCCTACCTTCTATAGGTACACGTGTGTCTTCTACAACACGTGTGTAACGTACAAAGGGCGTTACCGGTATACACGTATATAGTTCCAATATAAACTACTCTTTGAAATTATTCATCTTGCATTCCTGATTGGAAATTTCTTTGTTCCAATCACATACAAATATGTGTATATGATGTTACGAGATAGTGTACGATTCTGCCCTTTGGGTTAAAGAAGACGATAAGAAACGAATGATAATAAAATGATCGGAGAAATGATAATACATAGCCTGCAATCCAGAGTGGTATTCGAATCTGTGACAAACAGATCTTGCATTCGCCAGCTTTATGATTTAGGTCGCTCGATTTTGTATTTTGAAAGTATAATGTTCCAGTGGAGGGAGATAAAAATGATGAGGCGGGTGGATATGTATACAGATTACATAAAAGTATCGGCAACACTGTTACGTAAGAGTTGGATGCAGACAAAGATGGTACGCTTTAATCGCTATCAACCGGCGCATATCATCACTCAGGAGTAGCAAATGGCGACAAGTACATCCCTTTCGCTGCAGAGTATCAGAATAGAGCTACATCCCCTCGAATTCCATATGAGAGCAGCTGCACACAAGTCTAACATTACTCGAACCAACCAGGCGGCTCGAATGTCATGCTGTAGTGTCATGTCCAGTGGACAGTGCACCAATGGAATGCCGTGCTATGGAGTAATGAATTAAGGTACAAATGTTTCCAGTGTGCGGTTCTTATGTTGCAAGAATTTGAATATAGCGCTAGCTCGAAAAACACTTCTCAGATGACTGTGTTGTGTCAACAGCAAAATTAGGTAGAGCTGTGGGGTGCTTTCTGCTGGTATAGGCTTGAGCCCTGCCTGTTGTATCTGGCATCATGAGCAGCGCAGAGTACCTAACATTATGGGCAATTCAGTGCTTCTCACACTGTGGCAGTTTTACGGAATGGATCAACGCTTATCAAAATGATAATGTTCACTGACAACGATCTATCATTGTTATGAAATGGTATGCTATAATTTTGTGCAACGACTGGCATAGCCTGCTCGAAATTTCGATCTCAAACCCGTCGAATATCAGGGGCGCGGTGGCTCAGTGGTAGAGCGTTCACCGCCGGTGCTTGGGATCCCTGGTTCAATCCCAGCTCGCGCCGTGTGGACTATGTGGTGGACAAGCACCGTGCTCGTGGGTTTTCTAGGGGTTCTCCCGTTTCTTCCCACTTTCTTCATACACCATTTCATTCATTTCTCATCATCACCGTCTCCTTTAGCCTAACCGGCATAATCGTGGGACGTAAAACGTAAAGATTTCATTTATCCCATCGAATATCTGTGTAACACCATATGACGTCGCGTCCAAATTATCCCAATTCATCGGGAGCACTAGCTATTGCCTTGAGAGAGTAATTGCGGGCCATAAAGACAATATATATCAGAAACTGGTAAAAAGCCTTCCAAAGAGAGGGCACGCTGCAATGCACACAAACTGAGCCACATGTATGTGATATTGTACTCTAACTTGGACCTGGGCGCTTCACAGTAACTCTTCTGACTTTTTTTTTTTTAATACTTTTTTTTCCCCTATTCTGTTCCTACTTGATAATGTATATAGCGAAAGAGCTTATACTGGACCTTTTTCAGTGTGGGACTGTGCTTTCGCTGTATTCTGGTAATGTAAGAATACAAATGCATATTAGAGAGTGAATTCACTGGTAAGGTGGGGTTAGCGAAAGCAGACCCTTAACAAGGAAGAAGAGCATGATGACTGAGGGGGCTTGAACATTTTCTTGGCGTTCAACGTAACTCCGAAACTTCAGAGTCTGTACAAATGTTTTCCTTAGATTCTAGATTTGTGGTACGCGAGCCACTGTTGATGGTACATTGGGAAAAATTAAAATGGTATCTAGCTTTTAAATACATCTAATACTAAACAGTAATTTCAATTTCCAACACTGCATTTTCAGTAAGTTCCTTTTGTCTTGGTGCTTTGCGTTTCCCTCCCCTTGTTTTCAACAAATTAAATTTGAATATATACATACCAGACGCAACACAGAACCACGAACAAACACAATATTACGAACGCATAGGTCAGCATGAAAAACAAGGCCACTCAACTAGAAAATATTTTCGTCGTTAAATTAGCAGATGTAACAACTGATATCGGAATATTTAGTTTTAAATACATTGAAACACTGCTTCTCTTCATGAGAATATGACAAAAAGAATTAAGAGCAACCACAAATCGGAAAAGTATATAGAACGGGGAACCTTTTTCATAATTTATGAAATTGTTGTAGGTTCAGATTCACCAAATATCGTATCAAACATTATTCTAAAAACATATGAACATTTTATATCTGACACCACATTGAAAAATTTCTCTCTACATTATCATTAGTGAAACACGATTTAATCTACAATGGATCGTTGCACATATAACGAAAAGGCACAAACATCACAGTTTTTAGATTTCCAAACTATGCTATGCTTAAAGTATCGGAAGTCTTAGAGAACGGCTATGTCTGTCCGTCGATCTGTCAACATGTATCAGAGCAAAAGCGGTCGTAAAAGATATCGAGAAACATTATTTTGGAATCGAATCAGGATCCAATAATAGGCTCCATGTCATTCATTTATCCTCTATTCGAACCGAAAGTAGTAGAAATCAAGCATATTTTGTTTCAACATTGATCGCCACAGAACAAAAACGATAATAAATAGCGACAAGTAGTTTTTCGAAATTTATTTAACCTCTCAAGGAAAGATATTACCTCTATCTGTGACATTTTACTAAAACTGAAGTGGCAGAAATTTACTACTGCCTAGGGGCCCAATATTAATCTCTATACAGAAAAACGGTAAGAGACATCGAAAAGTTGTTCTAGAATCGATTCAGCTTCCCAGGAATAGGTATTGTATCCTCATTTAACCTTCTTTTCAAACTAGAATTGGTAGAAATCAACCATTTCCGGTTTCAACATCAGCCATTATAGAACGGGAAAGGTAATAGATAGGAACAAATTGATTTTTCAATCGATTTAGAGTCTCAAGAACAAATACACTCTCTACCCGAATTAGTACCAAAACCGGAAGAGGTAAAATTTATTCGTATTTTCAACGTTGATTACTATAGAACAAAAACAGTAACTGATAATAACAAACTTAACGGTAAAAGATATCAAGACAAGCGATTTTTTGGAATCGATTTACCGTACCAAGAATACGTTCCATCTTTTCCGCTAATTCTCTATTCCAATCGCAAGTGTTAGAAACTAATTGCTTCAGGTTACAACTTAGATGACCACAGAAAACACATCATTTTCACCCGAATTTATCTTCTAGAACCTGAAGTTCTGGAAGTTTACTAGTACATCCGGTTTTAATATTAATTTCCATAGAGGAAAACAGGCAATGAGGTGACAAACGACTTTATATATATATATATATATATATGAATTCAATATCCGAATAGATTTAATCTTTATTCATCTACTGAAACACAAAGTGATAAGAATTATTAGAGCTTTCCTAACAACGGTGTTACTGTGCTAAAAATGGATTTAATTTTAGAATTATCAACAATCTTGGAAAATGTTACAGACTGTTATAGAAGTTTCCAAAAGGTTCGAGAATGTTTTAGAATTTTCAGGATGCTCTAGAACCTTCTAGAATGATCCAGGATGTTCTAGAATGTTCCAAATTGTTGTAGAATGTACCACCATGTTATATTATTTTCCTATAGGTTCGAAAATGTTCTAGAACGTGCACCAGTAGGAAGGTACACATTAAGAATATGGGGTCATTTTTATTAAAGTTTATAGGTATCATTATGCTCAGGTTCTTCTCAACCTATTTAATGTTCTGAAAGGAAAATGGTAGGGTTAGTCTAGACGATGGGAGCCAGACAACAGAACCTAAGTTAACCGAATCCGAGCTACTACTACTATTTGTACTACTACTAGCACTACTTACTACTACTACCAACTAGCACTACTTAATACTACTGTTTGCACTACTACTACTACTATTTGTTTTACTATTACTACTGCTACCACTATTACTACCAACTACTACTAATGCCAGTGATATGTTTAAAACGTAACAAGTGAAAGTAAATTGCTAAAGGTAAAACTTAATCTAACATAAATAAAATAAAGTTTGTTTCTGTGTGCATGTCTGTCTGTCTGTGTGCGGCTTGGGGACCAGATAAGTAGACCGAGAGTTATCAAATTTGGGTCACGGGTACCTTGGTCCAGGCCCCAGACCAAGACGAAGCGCTTTTTTGAAATTTTAAACCAGGGAGGTTCTCAGGGGGGCGTTTACCGGGACATGTAAAAGAAGTAGAAAATGACCGATATTAGTGTCAAATTCATAGTTTTCGCGGTCGCTGAGATCAATAGCAAGACTCTGATCGCATTAACTTCCAAATTCACCCCTTCGGCTGCGGGCCGGGGGGTCACCGGGGGAGGGGAGACATATAAAATTAATCCACAAACGACCGATATTAATGTCAAGTCCATAGTTATCGCGGTCGCTGAGATAAATGGTGACGCTTCCATTAGCAATGACTTTTAAATTAAGCTACCATTGTATGCGGACCAGGGCCACCTGCTGGGAGGGGGGTTACCGAGACATGTAAAACTAATCGAAAATGACCGATATTAGTGTCAAATCCGTAGATTTCGCTGAACTTAATGGTGAAACTCAAGAAAGTGTTTACTTTTAAATTTAGTCCCCATCAGCTAAGGAACAGGGCCCATACTAAAGAGGGTGCGCAGACATGTAAAAATAATCTAAAATGACCGATATTTGTGTGAAATCCATAGTTTTGTCTACATTCACGCATTTTTTTTCTGTTTAGTAGTAGATGGTTTTATTATGGTTTAAAACAGGTTAGTTAATGGTTGTATTAAGTATAAACCGTGTTTACTATTAAAGTCATCCCAATGGAAACACATCTACTTTGTCGGATATACATTCACCCAAATAGATTCAATCTTAGAAATGTTTAATTTTTCTTTCATTGTTCAGTTTGTTTACATAGATATTTTATCTGACCCGTGCGAAGAATGGGTATAAAATATAGCAAGAAAGTGTATCTTTATACGGATTCAGAGTTAAATGAAAATTTTCATCTTTCACATTATTCTCCTACTGCAGCCGGAAGTTATATATGTTTCAATTCTGAATTGGCACAGGCACAATTGTGAAACGGAACTCACTTGTTTTTTAGTATGATGTAAACTTAGAGGACGATAACATGGGTAATTAGAGGAAAAAATGTTCGAAACATGTCACTTCCCAGGAATAGTCGTGTACGCAAGTGAGGATGGCGTTTAAACACCTATAGAGCAAGATATTACAGAAAACAAAAATTTACTATACGTATTTCTTACACAAAAGTTACGCTTGTCCTGAAAAGAGATGAAACTGAGTGCTGGAATCCCTCCTCCTTGATGCATTTCTCCTTACGCCACTGCTTAGAAATCTTTAGCTTTGCATATGCCAATACTAGGAATCTATATATTTATGTATGATTTTATGATATTTAAATTTCAACTGGGGGCCGCGGTGACTCAGTTGGAGAGCGTTTACCTCTGGTGCATGGGGTTCCTCGTTCGATATCAGCTCCTGCCAAGTAAGCTTTGTGGTGGATAAACCGTAAGTGGGTTTTCTCGGAGTTTTTCGTTTCCTCCCAGCCGTTCTCTGCTTTAAGTTTTACTGATAATAGACTGTCATGAGAAAAGACAAGAGGAAAAATAAGCATAACCTGTGAACAGTTTGCTGATAGCACTAGCTAATTCTTCTTCAAGATTCTGATTTTTCTTAACTTCTTCTGGTTTACGCACAACTTCTGAAGGTACTAACAATTAATATGCTTTGGTGGTATGGCGATGAAAAACCTTGAAAACCCCTAAATAAAACATTTTATTTATGTTGAGCATACAACCACGAAATCAATATTATATATATATACAGAATATGAATATTTCATACCGAAAGTCAATTTAGTTATGTTCCGATACTAGTAAAATTGGTTTCGAGGACGTAATTTCAAGTAGTATGTTGCATGTTCCACAAAATGGAGAGAATTTTCCGATTCGGGATGCAATAAAACAAGTTAACTTCGACTAAACTAGAAAAAATAGGTGTGCTGATGAGTGTCTCTAATAACAATGGATCTCAGAATGTTGGACTGACACTTTTTTTCCTAACAATTTGCACCAATTTGCGTGCATCCACCGCTTTCGGGTGCGAGAAAACGAATTCAACTCGTGTTCTTGACGTTGTGAAAAGTTATTCAGGGGCAATTGCGCAACTACCGTGAAATCAAACTTTCATCACGAAATAACTTGAAACTGGAAAAAGTTTGCATCTTTCAAATAGTTGGCATAAATTATGCTTGTTTTACCCCCCATATCCTCTAATCATCAAGAAACAAGGATTACAACTCAAGTCACAATCATATGTCACCAAAATATTTGTTTACCAGAAGTAATATTTAAAAAAAAAAAAAAAAAAAAAAGTGTTAAAAATCGCATCTTCAGGTACATGATGATCTAGAATTAAAGTCAGTGACAAACATCTTGGCACTTCAGCTAAACGAATAAAACGCAAGCTCTGACGCGACGTTGCCAAGTGCTAAGGGGTGTGGCTCAGTGTTGCCAACCAATTTTTCGAAAAATCAGGAAAATTTTTATTCAAAATCCAGGAAAAATCCAGGAGATACAACTTAATATCTAAAGATATTAATTAGGATGATTATTTTTTTTACAAGGCAAACAGTGAACCTATCAATGATTATACTTACCAATAAAAGGCTAATCATCTTTATCTGCGTACATGTCAAGATTGACTCTGCTGGTCAGAGAGCGATTCACAGGGCTCCTAGCATTAGTTGTTAAAAGTGAGACTTCTTGTGTGCAGCAATCCTTGCAAAGTTTGGGTATCAAGTCTATCTGTTTCGCTTTCATAAAATTTATGTTTGAAAACACTTTTTTTTTTTGTTTTTTTACAGTGACACTTGAGTAAGGCAGAGCAAAGACATAACGAATGTGGATAAACTCGGAAATATTAACTGGTTAGACTATCTACTTTTTTTTACTAACAAGCATCAGAGACGTCATTTAGGGTAGCGGGGAGGGGCAATTGCCCTCCATGAGTTGGAGATTTATACTGATTTTATCAACAGAATAGTAGTCAATCAATGAAATGTGCGAAATTTTACTGATATCAAAGGGTCTAATAGCCCTAAGCAAAATCTGAAATGACGCTCCTGACAAGCATCCAAAAATCTTGAACAGAAACATCATTTTCAGTTTATAAATCTGTGTTTCGCAATAACTGCCATTCTGTGTCTACTTGTTACAATTTACTCTATTCTATATCATTAGGAAAGTCAGCTACGACAAGATCAATTGATTGTGTCGATTTCATCTCATTTGATGGGCTAATCATGTTTCATGACGGTATCTCTCCAATGTTTCCAAATGTTTCATGACGGTATCATGAAGCGTATCTCTCTCTCGAGTTGAGTTGAGTTTAACGTTTTGTTCAAAAGGAAGGCTATGTTAGATACCTGAGTTTAAAATCTTGCAGTCCATAATTTGGGAGATTTCTTGATGCCATGGATAGGGAAACTTTCGCTGCAAAGTGCATTTCATCAGTAGATAAGAACTCCTTCTGGTTTCTAAACTCTACATTTTCTAAGAGCTTTCGAATCATGCGCAAAACCAGGAGTTTTCACATTTTTTAAAGAAAAATCAGTAGACCAGGAGATAACTTGAAAAACCAGGAAACCTCCTGGAATATCAGGAGACCTGGCAACACTGGTGTGGCTATGGCTAAGCAGACGAACTACAGCGCGATTGGGTTGCAGAGGATAGACGTGGATGTGTACAAAATAAACGTGGCAATACCGCTGGCCTCTCATTTGCTAGCAGCATTTAAAGGGAACTTGAGCGCCGCCTTCAAATGCCAAGATGTTTGTCACGCCGTTTAGTGTACAGTTAGACATACTACTTCACGAAGAATCTACGTCCACATTATTCTATTTTCCAGGCAACTACACATAGAGTAGAAAAAAAAAAACTTGTAGAATACAACAAAATATTACATGAAGTATTACCGTTACAACCACCTCCTTAATTGGATGATCACTTAAATCTTTGCGGTTCAAAGATTTTATCTTAATATGCATCTTATTTTACATTCCCAATTAACGTTCTTTGAATCTGCATTGGAACTAGTTCATCTACAAACAAGAAAAAAGTTAGGGTTATCTTACATATGAATATGAAAAGTCAGTTTGTTCATAGATAAACACCTACTCTTCTGACCGTATCAAATATTTTTGATTATTATTATTATTATTATTATTATTTTAAGAAAATCAAATTCATGAAATTAATAGCAATTCTGAACTAAAAATATAAATGCTAATATAATTTAACGCGATCATCAGAAAAAATTTCAAATTTAACTCAAAAATTCAAATTTAAATCAGTATCACAGAAATTTGCATTGTAGGACAAGATACAGCAGAGGTGCACAACTTCAAGAGTTCTGCCGCCAAGCGTTTGCAAGGGGGAGTCTAGGTTTCTTAGTAAACATTTTAAGTCTCCAATCTATACCGGTACACTGTTCAGTCGCTCTTCATGAGATTAGAAGATTTGCTCTCTATGGTATCATTACGAAAATTGTACGATACTTTACATTTTTTTTTTTTTTGGTTGTTATGGAACACAGAGGTGCAGGCGCGTCAGAGATGATGGGTATACGCGTAAGCGAGGATAGTGACAACAGGTGCGTTTTGGCAATGATACGAGTTTCAATAGCACTTGTCACGGTTTCATACTAGTAAATTTAAAACACAGCTTCTGCACACTGTGCAGATATACACCCGCCATATTGGCCGCCCAACAGGTTGGTTACGTGTCTTTCACACAATTTCAACAACTGACGCTCATCATTTTTGAATAATTCTATATCATAAATCTCAAACACAATATGTCACAACCTTTACATATATGCACTATTTCCACACTGCCTTTCCCACCATTAAATCAACAACTGTACCGAACAGTCCCTTCCGCCTCCACATACAATACTCCTTACATCAAGAACACCCTAAAAAAAAAAAACTTTCATAAACCAAAACAAGTTTTCAAATTTACCCGGTAAATTTTCTAAAATTGATCCAGCGATACATCAGTTAACACATCGTTTACATTCCGTGGCCGCCAAAATTCTATGAAATCTTACCATGAGCTATCTACGAGAAAGTGATACCGTTCACATAGCCATTTCATTAAATTTTAGCTGGAAATTTTCAACTATTATATGACTCTATCGTACTTCAACGAGTGCTATATCCTATTACGCGGGGAATAAATCTGTAAAATCAATGAAATATGTTATTTGATTTCCCAACAGGATTGTTCAATTGATCATAATATATCGGGATATTACATTCACATGGATAATACCGTAGAAATTAGAAATGCAAAGTGTGTTCTTTACCACCTACTTCTCTAAAATAACATAGGGCTGTACGAGACCAGTGTACACACTGTAGTAATCAATAGAAGTGCCCAAAACTGTGCTACACGCGAGGCATTCTTCTTTATGCCATATTTTTTCCAATATCGTAGTTTAGGCGTATAGCACCGTCGCTAACGCGCCTGCTCCCTGCGGACGCATTTCAGTGCGGTACTCTGCTGCTCTTCTGCCCTGACTCCGATAGCATTGATTTTTAATGGACACCTCGTGTTTTATGCACTGTAGTTTTATTCCTTATGCCCATATGCCTTATTTATATCCAGCCTTCAAAAATTCAATATGTGCCAATTAATGTAACTTCTCCCTTTAAAGAAAATGTAAGGCGCATTTCTTGCTAAAAGAAATTAATATTTTATGAATATCAGTATGCCCCCATAAAATGGGATAGCACGTACGAAACGCCTTCAAATCGTTTACATTTGTATTTCGTTCCTTAAACTACTGAATTTCACCTATAAGTTTCATAAATGGTGGCCTCTCTATAACAATCCTGCATTGATTACATATTTTGTATCAATGTCACTCTTTACTGTAATATTTTTTGTGAAGTCTAATACTTCCAAACAAAGGAAACAATAAATATGCAATGACATAAACAATGAAATTTTCTTCTTCTTCTTTGGTATACTGTTGCCTTAGAGATGAACGCTCACCCGGCAATTACAAACGGTAAGGGCTAAAGACAAACATGTTTGAATAAACAGAGATGAACGACATTAATCTTCAGCGATGGTTGTAAAATACGAAATAAAGCAGAGTGCTTTAAATATAGGTCATATAATATTTCAAAGGTATGTGAAATAACAGGTAGTCCCAGTTCACGTTTAGCGTTCTGATTGGCTTCCTGTTCGTGGCGTCATGTGGGGTATGAGCGAAGATATTCTCGTTTGCTTGCCTGTCGTAAAATTCATAATTATGAACTTCCTTTTGCTTTCAAATGCAAAGAATGATTTTTTCTACTTACAGATAAGGCAATATAATTTCAAAAATAAACAAATCAGCACCGTCAATAATAGGCTAATTGTCTATCAATATGTTAAAATGCTAGGTTTACATGTTTGTCTCCAAAAAAAAAAAAAGTTTATGGGCCTTATGCAAGGACTAGCTCGGGAGAGTAATGCTCCCGGAAGTAGAAACGAGAAACAAAGTTCTGATTGGTTGGCGTTATCCACTTCTTGCCACGTTGCATTAAAATAGCATAAATCAAACGCTTGTTGCTGTCCGCCTTCGCCGCCGACTGGGCTAGCGCTATATGCTAGTAATAAAATCCTCTTTTGGCGTGAGTTCAAACCCGGCCCGAGGAAAGTTTTTTTTTTACTTTTTACGTTTTTATAACACTTATTAATAATATGAAAATAATACTTAAAAAAGTTATTTATTTACTTTTGTGCAAATAAGAAGTTGTAGTACTTATGCCCTTGTACTCCATGATATAGGGCTCGTTTTGTTCCCCTTTGTGACAACTTAAAACAACTGGCTAGGATAGCGCGTAAAACAGCTGGCTAGAGTAGCGCGCGGAAAACGTACTTCCGGGAGTATTACTCTCCCGAGCGGGTCGTCTTATGCAAAGTCATTCTGATGCGTGATTACTGCTATACTAAAGAGTTTGACTAACAAATGTTTCCTGCAATAGTCAGGCCTTTAGTACGACGCCAATCATAAGTCGAAACGACTCTGCATAAGGCTCTAAATGTTTGTCTCCAATCCTATCGACAATGAGATCTTGAAAACCACAAGTGCTAGAAACGTGCAGTTTTCACTGGTCGATTCTAAATTTTGTGTAGATTGTACAGTTGTAATTGAGCATTGAAAAAAGCATGGCCGTTATTTCTACATTACATTTTTTAAGGCTACACAGGAAGTGTTGAAATTTAAAAAAAGAAATACATCACATCATACGGGTTATACATTCCAACACCACATAATTGTATACAGGAGTAGTATAGCTCTCAGGCGTTTTTTGCATGCTCAAATTATAATGAAAAATGAAGGATAACCATTTATTTCTCCAGTCTGAAATGAATCTTTATTGTTTGGAGTGTTTTGGCCAATGAACACAATTTATCACTAACCATATAATTAATTGTGTATGTAATGCATTTGCTTATTACATACTGTATGCAAGAAGAAAGAAAACACTGATCATGCATGAATTAGAAACTCCAACCGCAAGTAGGCTCAAATTTTGCAAATGATGCGAGATATTTAAAAAATCTCCCCTTTATAGTATCCCTTGTCGATTTTTCTCAAGACATTTTTCATTTGTGTATGTAAGGGAAATGTATAGATGTTGTGAGGAATGACAAGGAGATTCATACTCATATTTTTCTATGTGAATGATGCGCTTTGTAGTTTGTATTAAAATGCTGCGTTTATATGTTTGTCTCCAATCCTTTCTACAATGAGACCTCGAAATCCACAGGTGCTAAAACCGTGCCGTTTTCACTGGTCGATTCCAAATTTTGTGTAGATTGCCCAGTTCTAATTGAATATTAACAAAAACAAGACCGTTATAAATTTTTTAGGGGCACACTGGAAGTGTTCAAAATTTTAAAAAAGGTAAAGCATCATATCCTACGATATATGCATTCCTACACCACATCGTTGTATATAGGGGTTGCATACCTATCAGACATTTGTTTCAAGCCCAAATGATAATGTATAACGCAGGGTAACCATTTTTCCAGTCGTAGATGAATCTTTATTGTTTGGAGTGTTTCGCTCAATGAACAAAATATATTACTGACATAATAATTAATTGTGTACGTAATGTATTTGCTTATTACATACTGCATGCAAAAAGAAAGAAAACACTTATCATACATGAATTAGGAACTCCAACCGGAAGTAGACTCAAATCTTGCAAACGATGCAAGATATCGAAATAAGTCTCCCCTTTATGGCACCCCTTGCCGATTTTTATCAAGACATCTTTCACTTGTGTCTGCAAAGGGACATGTACGAATGTTGTGAGGAATGACAGACTCATGCTCATATGTGAATGATGCGCAGTGTAGAAAGCGCAGGTTCAACTAGTATTAATACGCAATATAAGAATGTTTGCTCGACTCTTCCTAGGCCGCTGGGATTATTTTGATAATTTATGGTACATGAGGTTTTTATCACATTTACTTTCATTAAAGAGCAAATCCTAAAGGGATAGAAGGGGTTCAAAATAATGCATAAATTACAGTAACTTATGAACCCGTTAAGTTATAAAGGCAAACCTCAGAATATAAACTCCTCATTAAACTGGACACGTATCTCCCTAGTAAAGGGTCCAAATGGTGAATCGAGTTGCGGGATGAGACATAGTGCGTCTGATAGAGGAAGATATGCCTATGTGCAAGGTTATAGCTCCTGAACGCCATAACAAACTGAGGGGGGAGAAGGTCAAAGTTGGGGGAAAATCTCTATGCTATGTTATAGAAATACATCAAATAAACTGTTGAATCGTAAAAATAGTGAAAGGTAGGAAATGCAAACGGTGGTAGTTTCACATATTGCCAAAAAGAAGAATGGACAGAGTCAGTGGCGGAGCCAAGGGAGGGCCTGGGGAGCCAGGCCCCCTTGTTCAAATTCTTTGCCCCCCTAGTGCCCCCCATACAGAGTGATACTGCTATAGGTCGACAAACGGTGAGTTGATAGTGGCCACAAGTGAGACTACTACCGAAACATCTCTCGACAACAGAGTTACCAACTGCAGAATACCGTATGTTGCAACAGTCTGCGTTCCGAGTAAAAAGCTCCAGGCTCGTTTTTGTTGGTAGTACAGTGAGATCTAATTCATCGAAATCTGTAATGTGCATGCATTGACCTCACCATCTGAACGTTCCTTTTAACCTCTGTCCCTTATCTGGTTATCTTCTTTGTTTTCGACAAAGAACAAAAAAAAAAAAAAAAAAATCTCAGTCGGAATTCTCATTCGCTTCGATGTCGAAAGTCATACTAAAGTAAGAGCTGCTTACTTACAAATATCATGCGCTGCAGTAAAACATTACACTTGTATTGGACTAAAGAAGTCTTTGTGCACTACATACTTAATTTCCGTTGCTTATTGTGACATAAAACAAATGCATCCATTACATAATTTGGTATTATTATTATTATTATTATTATTATTATTATTATTATTATTATTATTATTATTATTATTATTATTATTATTATTATTATTATTATTATTATTATTATTATCAAATAATATCGAGCTATCTTGTTTAATATACAGTAAAACAAAAGAGAAGAAGTTTTTTCTTTTATTATTTCTGTCATTCTCTCTGTTCTTCGTATCCCAATCGTTCGAGAAAATTAAGATACTAAATACTACAAACACTGCACTAGTGATACTGGTTCTCCTTCTCGACTACCTTCTGGTCTTGTCTCTAGTACGTCTAGTTTTCTAACACTCTTTTCAATTGGCAACTCAGTAGAAAGCTTCTGCTGCGATGTTAACAAGCGATACTAGCGATCTCCAAGGAAAACGGAGTCAGCGCTTGGTGGACCTATACTACTAACTTAAGACTGCGGAAATGAGGCTAACAAAAATCAGTGATTCTTTATAAATAAATCCTTCAGGAGTATTTTCTTTTAAACTATTTTAACTGTAACTTAACCCCAAAACTGCTATTACTAGAGAAATTATGACGTTTATCACAGAGCCAGTGCTACAATTTTCTGATTGTTAATCATCAGGTAAGATACCAAGATGACACAACTTGGTCGTGGCAGTAATGCTATTTTGTGTAAAAGTAGTAGTTACTCCCGTGACCAGGTTGTATTATCCCGTTATCTGATGTTTAGTAATCAGAGATATATCAGGAGTTTGTGGGACTGGTCCACAGATATTGTATTCAGTATGTTCAGTCAGTGAATATCCATTTTTATTACAGATTTATCATTTCTGAGAAAATTAAGCATTAAGCATTTCTGAGAAAATTACATTGTAGGAATTACGCAGAACAGTAAATCAGTTGTGACATGAATTTTCAACAGGTTATACTAATAAATGTCCTTCCTTCAAATCTAATCTGAAAACTAACAATATTAATTTAGAATCGACGACAGGATAGTAGCGTTAAGTTCTTCAGAGGATAGAAATTAGGGAAATGAGTCAATATGGCCATAAAAAATTTCTCTAGACACCGAAGAAGAATCTTGGTAATCTCCTCAGTCGAAATATTTATCCACAAGGGATCGATTACAGTTTCTTCCGAATATTAAGCTGATGTTCTACCGCTGAGCCTTGGCCATTCGGTGTGGATGATAAGTATTTGTGTATTTTAATTCACGTCAAATTCTAAAAACTAGTGAAGGTAAACAAACGAAAGAAAAAAAAAGGCACGTAAACATATTTTGCTGCAAGAAGTCCCGATTGAAATGTCTGTCTAATAGTTTGATATTAGGGAAAACATACATTTCCTCTCTGTTTCAAAGAATGTTCACTTCACCAGTTTAATAAAGTAAAGGCATATTCATTACTGTTTTAGAGTTCAAGGGTGAAAGTAACCGAAAATAACTGCGGCCAGATCAAAACAAGATGCTGCAATAGGGGCAGTTGCCCCGGGAGCCAGCAAACTAATCTGTGTGTTTATTATTGTAGATGAAGGGGATGTTAATCGCAAAATTTGCCCTGGGCACCAAATGTCTTTCGTCATTAATTAGGCTACCATAATTTTAGAGCGTGAAATCGGAATATTTTTCTCAAATATTAAGAATACATGATAATTATTGGCAATTTACTTTAAAGTGAAACTTAAGCTTCAAGAGCAAGGCTTAAAATTTAAAGTGGGCTGGGACGGCAAATCATTGTCCTGTTCAGTTCTTGTTTCTGTGCGATATTTGTCTCTTAAGAACATTTGTCCTTGTCCATAACTTTTTACTTTATTATTTATTATTATTATTATTATTATTATTATTATTATTATTATTATTATTATTATTATTATTATTATTATTATTATTATTATTATTATTACAGTTTATCTACCAAACAACTATTTACATTATTATGCGATATTAAACCAAATCTGGAACTTGTGATATTTATTTGCTTCCATCGTTCCATCTGGCAAATTAGTGTGATCTGTATGAGAGGCCGGTGCTTTGTGGTTTCGGGTGTTGCAGTACGAAGGATCGGAGACAGAAGATATAAAGTGGACTCATTGACTAATCAGCATAAATTTAGATGCAAATTCTATGTGACATGTTAAATTAAATAAAAATCTGTTTTTAAAAAATAAAAAAATGCAGAACATTTAATCCGATTAATCACCTTATTTAATTAGTAAGTCCATTCTTCTCTCTTTGATTGGAACAAATCTGCCTAATACATGCGTGCTGAACTCTAGTATTCTTATTGTCAGGTCTTTTTCGATGGAAAGCATAACCAATGGTGATAACCTTTCTTGGGACATTCAATTTCTTGAAAGTGTCAATTCTCTTTGATGTGAAAAAGAACTTTTCTTCTTTTACTGACGCCATAGGTACAGTTAATATTTATTGCAGAAGCTTTGTAGATTCACTAAATATTTTTTCTAGATTTTTGTGAACAATTCATTATAGCAAACTCAGTCCCTGACAGTGATCCGAATTCCTCTTCAGTGTAGATTGAAGAGAGTTCGTAGCAGATATTAATGTTATAAAAAAATGTACATTGAACACGCTTTATTCACAATTTATCGAGGAAAATTTCAAATAAATTGTGGAAATGTACAGTGCATACAACATTACTGCCATAAGGTGTCCTGTAAATTTAAACCGTTTTTTTAACACTCTCCTAAATTGCACTTTGTTTGTTTTGTCTAAGCCTTAATTGTTAGTTTTTCCTCAGTTGAAAGCTGGGGATTTTTTTGTAAGTTATTTACAGAAGTCATGATATGCAATTCATTCAGAATTTGTAGGTTATGTACAGAATTAAAGCACACACAATAAAATTAAATCTAATAACTAATAACCAAAACAGCTGATACAAAAGACATACTAGTATATGAGTTGCGAATGTCACATATTCATACATAGGGCTGTAAACTAGCCGGCTTTTCATTGGCCTGGCCGGAAAAATTGATGTTATTTTGATTAAAGCCGGTGACGGGTACAAACTTCTCACCAGCCCCTTTATAACCGTTTTTTTTTTCAAATTTGTATCTAGTTCGAAGTATAGATATTGAAAAGTGTCATTCTGTAAACTCAAAACTGTTACCTTTCACCATGTATCAACGATTAATATACTTTGTTCACCTGTTTAGAAAATTTTAGAGAGATGACAGGGACTGTATCAGGGAAAATTTGAAATTTACTTTCAAGGATTTTTATACATTTATTAAGAGTGGAAAAGGACTTCTTAAAGCAATTTCCTATAGTTGAAGTAGAGACTATATGTTTAAAGAGTGAATTTCATTTTCCAAATCCAAAATTGCCAGTAAAGATTATTATACTTTTGTTCATCTGTTTCGATAATTTTAAAGGAATGGTAGTTACTGGTAAATACAATAAATTGATCAATTCCGATTGATCAATTTCAGTTTCTCATTTATAGCACAATGTATCTATAAAGCTTATTAGTGAATGTTCTAAGGACATACAGAATATATGTGTTAATGCACTTTCGTTCACGATAGTACATTTCCTTTCCATGGATAGGTCCGAACAGAGATACTTCACGCTGAGACCTATATCACAGAGAATTTTGAGGAAGTGTCGTTTTTTTTTTATTTTACAGAGTTGGCAACCCTATTCATACATCAACACACACACGTGTGCGTAAAAGAAAAAAAAAGAACTACATTCCAAATCATCCGTCTGGGTTGTTACGCAATGCACGATGAACACAATATACTTCCACATGAGGCGAAACAATGTTTATCAACGCTCTGGAAAGCAACCTTGAAACCCGCCAGATATAGGAACAACTTGTTAGCTGGGAGGGGTCCAAAGTATTTGAGGAAGGTCCAATACGTCTACGTAATAACAAACCTGTCTTATACTGTACCCGAAAAGATAACTAATTCTTAATTACTGTCACCTATATTTTTTGAAAAAATGATAGAACGATTATTTCTATAAGAAAAGAAAGAGTACATGATGAGGTGTAAAATAAAATATTTAGGGTACATCAATCATTTCTCTGTTAAACAAGTATAGTTCGTTAGAAAAGTCTACAAATGTTAGTCAAGTTTTGAAATTTTTGGGAGGTCCGGACCCGGTGGAACCCCCTCGTGGCTACGCCTCTGAGCATTGCTAACTAGACCCAAATTCAATGTGGCGTTCCCCACCATACAGTTTTATCAAGAGTATAAAATATACTTATTATTTTAAAAGAAATATGTATATACTAAAATACTATCCACAGAGGGGGGAGCGATTCTACATACTGACTTATTAATATTTGGTTCACAAATTACTGTAGAAGAAACCTTCATTATCTATATAAGCTAAGAATTAACTTGTAAATGCGGATCTACTTTCATGTGATTTCTGCTCTACTACATATTTTCTTTCAAATTCTTCCCAGCCCCCGACAAGTGAACTTTGTGGTGGACAAACACCGTGCTCGTGGGTTTTCTCGGGGTTCTCCCGTTTCCTCCCACTTTCTTCATTCCACCATTTCATTCATTACTCATCATCACCGTCTCCTTTAGCCTAACCGGCATAAGCGTGGGACGTAAAACTCAAAGATTTCATTTCATTTTTCTTTCAAATTCTGCTATCACTTTTTTTAAAATTGTTATTATATTGATTTGCTTCAGTATAAGTACCGTAATATAAAAATATGAATGCATAAAAACAAATTCCATTTGTTAACTGCTAGTGAAATAAAATTTAGAAATCTTATTTAGCGCGAAAAACCTTCTCGTTCACTGGAAACCGTGCTGTGTTGCAGAAGCACTGCAACGACCAGACCCTTTAACTTCTGAGATAGGGGAAAGGAGACTTAACACTTGCTCCAATTCCCGCGCTGAAGGAATCTGGTCGTTGCATGCTCGCTGCAACACAATATAAATTAGAGACTCTGTGACGGATTATTTTTCGCTTTTTAAAACGGATTAACGTAACGAACAGTTAGAGAAGTAAAAAAAATATGTTATTTAAAGTATATATGGAGTATTAGAAAGTATTTTTCTGTTCTTTACTACTATTGCTAATAATATTTTTTTTCTTGAAATACTTTGGTCGTTGCGCAACGCTGCAACACTAACATTAGCCGCCACTGATGAGAGGGAATGTTTTAGGGCTGCTAAAATTTGAGATAACTGCTACCATACTATCACCTTGAGCTTTGGATCATGTAGCAAAATCATTAGATCAATCACCACTCTACATCCAAAATGTGAAAGCTTTCTAAATTACAACATTGTGGAGCCTATGGCCCAGTATTGTGGAAGTGATCTGGAAATATTCAAATGTGAACTCAAAATTCTCCCAAACACAATTAAGTTTATGAAGACGAGAGAAAACCAAAGTTGATTCCTTGACGAATTTAGTTGATCTTTGCATCTACAAAAGCGCATTCCTAGAAACCTACAAGCTGGATATCAACTTTGTGACTATATCAGTTTCTAGTGCTACATGTGAAAGGCCATTCTCATGTTTGAAAAGATTAAAAACATATACGCAATTTAATGACTTACGATAGGTTGAAAAACTTTGGATTACTTTATACTGAATAGAAAGATCCTCTTTTAAGTAAAGGCATGAACCTATAAGTTATTTTCTTTACATGTAAAAGTGTATTTCTCTGTTTCCACTTAAATAAACCAGCCACACATATTTTAAACGCCGTGATTAAATGGCTACTTATTTATATTAGAAATCAATTATATTAATGTATCCTAGTTGTTTGAGATAGTAAATTCTTACATTTTCGCTGTAAAAGAGTAAAATCATGAACAACGAAGATAAAAACATTCACCTTGAACGCACACACGCGCACACACACACACACATACACACACAGTGTGTGTGTGTGTGTGTGTTTATGTTAATACATTTTTTCATTCATTGGAGATGGCCTCCTCAAAATTTTCTTGGGCCCTTCATTGGCCCCCCTTGAAAAAAATATATCTACGCTCCTGAGCAGAGTAGATCACGAACCTCCGCCGCCATGTTGAAATCCTCCATTTTGAAATCTGTGATATATATTTGAAATGGAAATGTAGTCATGCGGTACATGTGTTAAGACTGTGTTTTGATCTTTAATGCAATGCTACTGTCCATTTCGTAATATCACTAACCGTTGATGAATTATGGCCTGTTTTATCTTTGTAGATTCCAGTGACTGACAAATGGTCCTGAAGGCCTACGAACGTATTACAATCATCCTAATGTGTGAAAATCGCAACTCGCGTGTGGTTGATGCGGATTTTAATGCACTACACTCCGAAAGGGAGCCCTTATTCTACAATGGTGTGGCCAGCAGATTCCGGGAGACGGGTTCTGTGGACGACGGACATCGGAGTGTTCGTCCAAAAACGTCTACAGATTGAGAGAAACCACAGTCGCTGTCCTCGAATTCTTTAGTAACCCCCCCCCCCCAACGTAGCATATGGCGTTTAACCCAGGAATGTGGAGTTAGTCGAATGTCCATTCGGAGGATACTTTCCACTAACAAGTGTCACCCATACAAACTCCAGCTTCACCAGCGTCTAACTGAGCACGATCCAGACCGTCGGGTGCAATTTTCAGAATGGAAAAAAACACAACTGGCAAAGAATCTAGATTTCCCCTAGACCGTGCTGTTCTCCGACCAGGCGAGTTTTTACGTCAATGGAGGAGTAAACAAACAAACCACCACTACTGTAGTTACAATAATCCTCATTGGAATGATACATCAGGGATGATCGGTGGGCAGCATGTTATGATATGGTGTGGTATTTTCGACATGAGGGTCATATGGCCATTCCTCGTCTACGGCACTCTGAAAGCCAACCAATACCTGGACGAGGATATCCTGCCACCAGTGTTCTTGGAGGATGGTTCATAGCCATTGTTTTTTCATGAGAATGGAGCCCCTCCAAATTACGGACTTGGCGAGCAGGGAGTACCTGGATCAACAGTTCTCTGGGAGATGAAACGGGCGTCGTGTTCCGGTGGAGCTGCCACCACGCTCTCCGAATCTCGACTTGTACTACCATGAGCAAAATAAATGACGCGTCTCTTTATTTTGAAGTTTTTTGAAAATATCTCCGTTTTCTTTATATGTTCGAAATTTCGGAAGGTTTCCCCAGCAGGACAGGTTAATAACAAACCCGTTTTTAATATTTGTGTTAGATATTAGCTTAAAATAAAGAAATTAGAAGCAAAAAACATTAAATCGACAGAAATCTCGAGAATTACCAACTCTGCTAAAGTGGGAAATTTTCAAGAACACGAGGGAATTTTGCATTTCAACACGAAGCAGCGACATCTATGTCATTGAGAGAAATGTGGATTAAATCTACAAACTAAACTTTTAACGAATATTTCTAGTATGTCTTATTATATGCATTATCTGCAAACTCCAAATATATGAATATATGCTAAGTATTAACATAAAGATAGAGCAAATAGTGGAAATTATCTATGGAAAAGGACGAATTGGTAGGACGATCGTAATGAAATATCGTCTTTACCGGAACAGGCTCAGTTCACGTAAAAAACAAATAGCTCAGTTAGTTAAAGCAACGAGTCTGTATGTCGAAGGTAGCGGGTTCGATCCCGTGGAAGTGCCGTTATCATTTTTATCACTACACTATGGTTATTTTATTTATTTTTTTTATGTGGGAAAGAATCAAATTGTAACGTATGTGTAAAACTCATAACGATACCAAAAAAAGAAAAAATGCCGTTGTCGCACTTGCATTAGCGTCCCTAATTTTGTTTGCAAACAGTTTCTTAATTATTTCCCCTGTGCTCACTGCTCACCATATGCTCGCTGGCGCATGACGAATGTTTCCCAGTAAATGTTAATTCTAATTTGGAGAATTTTATAAAGTTTCACAATATTTCTCACTAGATAGTCTTCTATCTACGTGTTTGGATATTTTGATAACAGATTTCCCTATTAAATGTTTAATTTTCCCTAGATGTTTAATTACGGAAAAGTTTTACAATGTATTTGTATTGAATTGAAATTGTTTTGAATTTACTACATAAGGTAAGTAGACCGAAGGAGGAGAACTCATGTAATTGATATTCTACGTAAAAGCAACCTATTGTAGAATGATGATGCTTCTTACCTTCAGCACATAATCTTTACGTTAGAGAGTCAGACAGAGAAAAATCCTGGTTTTTCCTCCTCTATGACCACCCATCTTAAACCTCTACATATCATTGTTCGTCTCACAAAATTTCGGTGCTCCAAAAACATTCAAATAATAATAATAATAATAATAATAATAATAATAATAATAATAATAATAATAATAATAATAATCCTGAATATGCCATCCTTACATAATGTAAGGATATCTTAGTTTCCTAGTTTAAATCTTAAATATCTTAGTTTAAAATGCTTTCTTTAGTACTTATTTGAGCAACCATGTAGGAATGATACGACTTTTTATTTTGCCCCTCTCATTTCAGTACCCTTCCAACAGAAAGTAATTTTTGATAAGCAGGACAGACAAAATGAATAAGAAATATATTTACAGCATCCTCTCCCCTTTCATGATTGGAATATCACGTAATATTTTTTATTCTACGAAAGATGGCCCTGTGCGGTTAGGGGTAGGTAACTAAAAAAATACCTAATATATAGCGCCCCTTGATTGTAATATTACCGCTTCTTTATTTGTACGAGGGAGCCCCTACACAATCAAGGGTGACAAAAAGAATAGGAAGAGTGTCTATTGATTCCAGTGGTGGATCCAGCACGAACTCCTGGGGGAGAGGAGGGGAAGTGAAACATTCTTTTGATGATGTGAAGCTGTCACAAATTACCACTTAACTAAACTAAACAATAGTGGGGGGAACCGGAACCCAGTCAGTTTAAATTGATGTAAAAGTTTAATTTTTGGCTTCATATTAAAGTTTTGGTTTCAAATGAGAATTTCAGTCCAAGTGGTCAATGATCAAATCTCGTGGGGCTCTTCAGTGTAGGCTAATACGGCCCCCTTATGAGAAAAGGCAAAATTATTAACATGTTTATAACTTTCGAATTTTTCGTCTATTTTAAAGAAATATTTTGCTTCGTATTAAAGTGTTGGTTCCAAATGACAAATTCAGTCCGAGTGGACAATGATCAAATCTCCGGGGGGGGGGTCTTCACTATAGGGGGCTACGGCTCCCTTATGGGAAAAGGCAAAAATATGAAAATGCTTATAACTTCCGAATTTTCCGTCTATTTTAAAGAAATTATTGGCTTCATATTAAAGTCTTGGCTTCAAATGACAATTTCAGTCCGTGTGGACAGTGATCAAATCTCGGAGGGCTCTTCGCTGTAGGGGTTTCGGCTTCTTTATGGGACAAGATTCACGTAGTTGATATTGCAAAATTGTTTTGTATATATAAGTGGAAACTTGCACCATTTGGTTAATTTTACCTCTTATGTTTTGCAGATTCATATTCCAAGCAATAGTTACTTCGCAGAGCTAAAAGAAGGCACTTACTAGTTTCATTAAAATGAAATGTCTTTTATGAGAGGAGCAGACGAACGAACAGGAACCCAAACGTTGGTTGAGTCGTACGGTTGAAACTCGTTAAGCTCGCTTCAATTATTATTATTATTATTATTATTATTATTATTATTAATAATAATAATAATAATAATAATAATAATAATAATAATAATAATAATAATAATAATAATAATAATAATAAAGCATTGCAGGGACCTTTGGTGCAGGGGGTCCGTGGCTCGGTTCCACTTCGTGCCAAGTGAAATTTGAGGTGGACAAATACCGTGTGCATGGGTATGTGTTTTCTTGAGATTTTCCATTTTCCTCCCACTTTCTTCATTTCACCATTTCATTCATCATCATTCTCCCTTAGCGTAGGTGCATAATCGTCCAACGTTAAACTAGATATTGCAATTTCAATAATAATAATAATAAAAATTAATTCAACTGAAAGGACTGTAATTTATGTGGACAGCAATTATCATAAATATGCAACCATTATAAAAACAATGCTTTGAGTAGAAAGATAATCCTTCCCAAGTGTTAACGAATGCGCACGAGATAAGACATGTCTCGAGAAAGAGACAAGACGCGCTTTGTGACATCCAAGATAATACGAGGCAAATGTTTTGGACACGAGATAGCTTGTAAAATGTCTCGTCTTGTCTTGAATGTCTCGAAAACAAAAGTCTAAGTTTTAAAATTATTTTTCAAGATCTATTCTCTCAGAAGTAGTTCTCTGCCTTAAAATTAATAACGACATTTGTGATTTAAAAAAAGATAAACAATGCCTAAAGTTAATAGTTAACTTTTCGAAAAGAAGCTTCATTAAGGGTGAACCTGAAAGATGTCCACAAACTTCGGGGGGTGATTCGTTACATCAAAAGGAGACAAATGGTCCTCTTGCAGTTTTCGAATTCAGCTTCGTTGTCGAGATACAGGGTTGCCAACTGGTCGTGTTTGAGAAACTCACTGGGAATAAATTCAAGTCCAAGAATAAACTACTACTCATATATTTTTCAGGTCAATTGACTTATACCATGTTGTAAGGTCAAATATTTATTTATGAAGTGTGTACAAAATTCGCCAGGGTCTTTTCTGAGAAAATCGTCGAGAAAAAGTCACCTCCAAGAATAAACTACCCCTCGTAAATTTTTCTAAGAGAAATATCTGATACTGCAATATAGGGTTGTTAATTAAATATTGATTAATGAAAAATAAACAAAATTGTTAAAACCATTTTTGAGAAAATAGCGTTTTTCGATTTTCGGCTGTTTGTAAACCACACTTATTTTAGGTGGTAGGAAAAAATGGAAAAGCTCCTGTAAGAATACTAAGTAAACCCTAAGTTTAAAATTTGGTGTAGATAAGTTGAACGGTATGGCCTCTAGGCGAGTGCATATAAAAGTGTGCCGAACAGACGGACCGGAAGGACGAGTGTCGAAAAGTCACATTTTCGGTATGTAGACGCCATGAAACATGTAAATCCGTTGAAATCTGAATTTGATATTATTTTCACAACCACTATATTTTCTTCTCTCTTTTGTCGCTCGAAAAAGAAAAGCCTGAGTTTACCACAAAAAGCTAGGGAGTTTCTCAAAAAATATTCAATTACAGGGCCACCGCACTAAACTTTTTCAATTCAATTTCTTAACTGTGTTAGGCCGCAGTTGTTACTGAAGTATGTATTTGGATAATACGAATAAAATTATCGTATTATTCAAATACATCGAATGTCAGATTATCGAATAAAAAACTTCGATTGAAGAAAATCCATACTACAAAACTAACTCACACTTTGAGCACATTTTCATTAGACATATAATAGACCAATTAATGCAATCATTGTTTATGAAATATGAAAAAAATCAAATGAGTCACTTTGGGAAAGTCGTTCAAAAAGAACACGTCAGGAGTAACCTACCTCTTGTGAATTGTTTCGAACAATGAGTTAAGATATACTTTTGGTTATTAATGAAATATTTATTTGCGAAATTTGAACAAAATCGCCTGTCGTTCGAGAAAATTGTCGGGGAAATAACCTTGACCCCAAAAATAAACTATCCGTTGTAATTGTTTTTCATAGAAATGACTTATACTAAAATATAGGGTTATTAATGAAATACTTACTTATGAATTATCAATAAAATTGTCCGAGTAATTTTTGAGAAAATCGTGAGGGAAAAATAACTCCCCGAATAAACTATCTCTTGAGGATTCTTTCAGGGTAAGCGAGTTATTCCATATTACTAGGTTTTTAATGAAATATTTATTTTTGAGTACGAACAAAATTGCTTGACTCATTTTTGAGAAAACCGTGGAGGAAAAACACCCCCAAGAGTAAACTACCCCTCGCATATTTTTTCAGGACAAACGAGTTTTGCCATATTGTTCGGTTATTAACGAAATATTTATTTTTGAAATATGAATAAACTCTTTTGAGTCGTTTTTGAGAAAATCGCCCAGACAACACTCCACCAAGAATAAACTACCCCTCGCATTTTTTTTAGGACAAACGAGTTATGCCATATTGATAAGTTATTAATGAAATCTTTATTTATGAAATATGAACGAAAACATTTGAGTCCATTTTGAGAAAATCACTGAGCAAAAACTCACCCCCTTAGTATAAACTACCCCGTGTAGATTTTTCTCAGATAAATGTCTTATACCACAAAATAGGGTTGCTAATTAAATATTGATTTATAAAAAAAGAAAGAAAACAAGATCGTTAGAGCCAGTTATGAGAAAATATCTTTTTTCTATTTTCATCGTACAGGAAACTACCCTTGTTTTGGGAGTAGGAGGGAAATAAAAAACTATAGGAAATACTATGAAAATCTTAAACTAAAATTTGGTGCAGATAAGTTGAACGGTATGGCTTCTAGGCGAGTGCACAGAAAAGTATAGCAAACGGACGGACAAACAGATAGACATGTATCGAAAAATAACTTTTTCGGTGTTAGGGGCTATAATACGTGTAAATTCATTGAAATCTCAAATTTGATTTTTTTTTCGAACACCATACTTTCTTCTCTCATTTGTCACTTCAAAGTAAAAGGAACTCAGAACTACAGATAAAAGACACCTACTTTTACACATAGACATTTATTGATTTAAAACTGTTTTAGTTTGTGTCATTTCACTTCCAATTGAAAGGTTTTACAATGATTAACGGCATACCAATGACGAGACGGAAGTTTTCAGGAAGTAAATGCATTCAGAAGTCTAGACTGCATTACAGCTATCAGCCTGTTTTTATTTCTGCAATTGTTAACAGCTGTAATTTCGTCCAAACGCTACATGAAATAATTTTTGGTTGACATCATTGTGTTACTATTTTAGTATTGTTCTCTTCAGACTTGGTTGAAGTTTTGTCTTAACGGTTATACATTTTTTCTTTCTTATTTCATCGTTACACATAAGAACAAAATGTTATGGTGAGTGGATAGATTCGAACCTACGAACATTGTGTTTATATTCTTCCAACACTTTACCAATGGACCAAGCTTTGTCTTCACGTTAACGCCCGGTTCCAGGGTTTACTACGATTTAAATAAAATGGCTGGCTGTTAGAATTCCCTGCTCACATATTTCGATAAATAATTTTCATTGCTTCGTAGATACGTAGAGCAATGTTTAGATACACATTTTAGGAGAGTGAATTTTGGTGTATATAAGAATTTCATGCCAGCTAAAAGCTAGATAAGTTTTGATAAAATGCTTCATATGTAGTTCTCAATAATAGGCTTGCTGTTTGGAGTGAAGTTCCAAGGTTCAGCATTGCCTAACAGTTTTTGCTATTAATATCCCTTCTAACAATATTGGCAATGGACAAAAGTTAGCCCATGTTGAAGCTTTTTGCTCCTAATTTAGTTATTTTACTTTATTATTTAACGAATATATTGAAAATTGTCAGCAGGCACGTATGCAGTAATTTATTTCGGGAGAAGTCCGACTTCAATATTAGGATAAATTATAATAAAATTTAAAAGATAATCCTTAAATTTAGGCTAAATTTACAGAAAAGTTGGGATTTCAGAGGGGAGTCCGGACCACCTGGACCCACCCCTAAATGCGTCCTTGTTTGTCAGTAACGTTTCCTCATTTTGAAACCCTCAAAAACTTCGGATATATAAAGGAAAACGAGTTATTTTCGATAAAATATCACTTCAAGGAGACGCTACAGTTTTATTGCACATGGTGGTATCCCAAGTTCACAAGGGCAAGAATTCATTAATTTTGGTTCTCTGTCATTGTGCTCTATCGAAAGGTTAGGTTTGTAACATATTACTCCTACGGACAAGCATGACTGGCAGATAGGAATACTGAACACAACTCCAGAGAAATGCATGCTGAACTTACGTTTATAGCTACGCTTTGGTGATTTGCCCTCAAGGTCAATCGAGTGGTAATTCAGTTCCGTCTCTGTTCTTAAGCCATGTTCGTATTACTTCGAACAGTTTTGATAATGAAAAGCATGCCTCTTAATATAACAGACTTCTTTCGCGTAAGAAATCGAAACTCAGTTGGTCAGAGCAACTAGTCTGTAAGAATTAGGTTGTTAGTTAGTTAGAAGCCCAGTACGAGTAAGGGTTTTTATTACTATTGTTTTTATCTTTTTTATGTGAGGAAAAATCAAATTGTGACATCGCGATATCAAATGTATTTGGTTAGGTAGCTTTGTCTTAGCTAAACTTTAAACATCAGTAACCGTCGAAATTATTTCACTAACCGATCACTTACTGAACATTTCAAACACGTCAAACCAGTGGCATAACATGAAGGTTAACCTCTCCTCCGCAGTCCTTAGTTATGCGTCCGTACTTTCAAGGGCGGACTAAGGGCCGGGCGACTGCCCGGGACGCCAGAGAAAGAGGGGCACCAAAACGAGCCTCAAAAAGTAAATTTTATAATGTGTTTCTACTGACGTTTTTGGTTTATATTCTTGTAAAGTAGTGGCAATTATATGATCTTTTTCCATTTCACTATGGAAGAAGAGAGTTTCATAGTACTAAGGGGGCTGTATCGAAAAATTGAGAGATGGCATGTAGAATAAAGAGTGCCGGGAATTAAGTATTGTTCGTTTGTTTGCTTGAGTTTAGCGTTCCACGGTTATGCCTTAATGGGCAAGGGAGATGTGGATACTAATTATAGTGGAATCCGAACCACTTTTATCGTTCAACAGTAATCCACCGGGAATTGGACCCGGTACCACAGAAGGCAGGCGTGCTAGCCACTAGACCAGGGGGGGTGGAGTTGGTATTGTTTATAGCGGGCCATATTCTTTGTGAAGTTTTCCTAGGTAATGGATTTCTTTTTGAAAATGGGTTTAAAACAGGGGCGTCATTTAGGGAGGGCAGGGAGGGGCATTTGCCCCCCGTGAGTTTGAGATGTATATAGATTTTATCATTAGAATAGTAGTAAATCAGTGAAAAACGCGAAATTTTACTTATATCAAGAGGTCTTGCCCCCCCCCAAAAGCAAAATCTGAAATGACGCTCCTGGTTTAAACTATTAAAAACACTATGATAAAATGTAAAATATAGGCTACTATTAGGGGAAGGGCGCCAAAAAGTCACTTTGCCCGTGTGAAAATTTGGCCTGCTCCGCTCCTGCGTACTTTCTGTATATTTTTTGGCCTTGCAGCTTGTGCGGTCCCCACGCCACATTGTTGCGGGGGCGCTATTTACGCCTACCCTTCGAACGTAATTCAATAACTAAGAAATTCTACCATCAGCGTGAAAACGGGAATATATTTTTCTAATAGTCCCATAGAACTTTCACTCAGAACGCCAGATGCAATTTTTCAGAGTGGGCTCTGGCTAAGTAGAAGGAAGATCTGTTTCCTAAGTAAGTTCCTTTCAGAAAGTTTGCTATTTCTTTAACAGTGATGCAAATAAACATACTCATTGTTATTAGCTCGACACCAAACCATCTTGGACAAATCCCTCTAGAACAATGATCGGCAAAAGTTATTCTGCCTAATTTTATAAGCGACTCAAGGGTGAAACACTTGTTAACGAAAGCAATGTTGTGTATATACTGCCTTGTTTCTGGCAAAATATCAAAGTCTTTTGTAATCTTTAGACACTTTTCCTATTCTTTTTGTCACCCTTGGTTGGGTAGGGAAGCCTCAAACAAATAAAGAAGAGGTAATATTACAGTTAAGGGGCGCTATAAATATATTAGGTGTTTCTTTTGTTACCTAACCATAACGGCCTAGGGTCGTCTTCAGTAGAATAAAAAATGCTACGTGATATTACATTCATGAAGGAGGAAAGGATGCTCTAAATATATTTCTTATTCATTTTGTCTGCCCTGCTTCTCAGAAATTATATACCTTCTGTTGGAGGGTGCTGAAAAGAGAGGAGGGGAAATGAAACGTCGTGCCCCCTCATACATTTTAATAATAATAATAATAATAATAATAATAATAATAATAATAATAATAATAATAATAATAATAATAATAATAATAATAATAATAAATATGAATGTCTTTGGAGAGCCGAAATTATGTGACACGAATCATTATAGGTAGAGCTTTAAGATGAGTGGTCATAGGGGGGGAAAAACAGGATTTTTCTCTCTCTGACTCTCTAACGTTAAGATTATGTGCTGAAGGTAAGAAGCATCATCATTCTACAATAGGTTGCTTTTACGTAGAATATCTATTACTTGCGCTCTCCTCCTTCGGGCAACTTTGCTTATGTAGAAAATTCAAAACAATTCCAATTTAAGACAAATATTTATAGAGAAAATTAAACATTTAATAGGGAAATCAGTTATCAAAATATCCAAACACGTAGACAGAAGACTATGTAGTGAGAAACATTGTGAAACTATAAAATTCTCCAAATTAGAATTAACATTTACTGGAAAACATTCGTTATGCATCAGTGAGCACAGGGGAAATAATTACGAATCTGTTTGCAAACAAAAATTAGACACACTAATGCAAATGCGACGATATTTTCTCTCTCTCTCTCTCTCTCTCTTTTTTTTTTTGGTATTGTCATGAGTTTTACACGTATGTTACAATTTGATTCTTTCCCAAATAAATAATAAATAAAATAACCTTAGTGAAAAAAATGACAACAGTACTTCCACGGGATTCGAACCGTCTCCCTTCGGCATACAAACTCGTTCCTTTATCTAACTGAGCTATTTCCTCTCTTACGTAAGCTGAACCTGTTCTACAGTAAAGACGATTTTTCAGCAAGATTGGGCTAACAATTCGTCTTTTTCCATAGGTAATTTCCACTTTTTGCTCTATCTATACGTTAATATTTAGTATAGATTCATATATTTGGAGTTCGCTGATAATGCATATAATAAGACATACTAGAAATATTTCGTTAAAATTTTCGTTTGTAGATCTAAACCACGCTTCTCTCAATGACATAGATGTCACTGCTTCGTGTTCAACTGCAGAATTCCCTCGCGTTCTTGAAAATTTCCCACTTTAGCAGAGTTGGTAATTCTCGAGATTTCTGTCGATTTAATGTTTTTTGCTTCTAATTTCTTTATTTTAAGCTAATATCTAACACAAATATTAAAAACGGGTTTGTTATTAACCTGTCCTGCTGGGGAAACCTTCCGAAATTTCGAACATATAAAGAAAACGGAGATATTTTCAAAAAACTTCAAAATAAAGAGACGCGTCATTTATTTTGCTCATGGTAGTACCTGTTTGGGCACGTTCAGTTCATAGTATACTCAGTCAAGATCCGGAATTTACCACATCCCGTGCAGTGGATTGAGGATGCATATGCTTCTTTGCGTCCAAAGACATTACTGGATGTGCACTAGGAGTGGAAGAGTGTCACACACCATTGTTCCACAGGATGCTAATTTTGAGCGTGTATTGTGATGGTATCCAAAGGGATAAAACAGGCCATAATTCATCAATGATTAATGATATAACAAAATTGAAAGCAGCATTGCATTTCGGATCAAAAAAAAAAAAGTCTTAAGACATGTGCCGCATGACTACATTTCCATTTCAAAAAATGTCACAAATTTCAAAATGGAAGATTTCAACATGGCGGCGGAGGTTCGTGATCTACTCTGCACATTCTTCTTTTGCCAATATGTGAAATTACCACCGTTCGAATTGTCTATCTTTCACTAATTTTACGATTCAAAAGTTTATTTGATGTATTTCTACAACATAGCATAGTCCTTCTCCCACCAATTTTGACCCTCTCCCCCTTAGTTTGTTAGGGCGCTTAGACGCTATAACTTTGCATATACACATATTTTCACATCCTCTACTAGACACACTATGTCTCATTCCGCAACTCGATTCATCCATTTGGACCCTCTACTTGCCATTGTTTTTGAAAATTTCCGTTTTAATCTTTCTACATCCGCTAGGGATTTGAACGAAATCCTAGAATCTCACGTTGAAAGTCCTTGTGACCCCTCTATTTATCTCAGAGTCATGATAGCAGTGTTTCTTTCAGTTCTGAAAGAAACACTGATTGATGCATCGCTGAAAAGATCATGAAACACAGATTCCAACGAAGTAACGTTTGTGTAATTCCCATCCTATTTGTAGAAGAAGAAACAAAGTCATAAAAGATACGAAAAAAATAGTATTTGGAAGGACTTGGCATCCCTTACAGTCACCCTACGCTGATAAAATGATGCTAATGTGAAGGCAACACACTTGTGACAGTAATACTTAAAAAAAAAATGGTAGCCATTGTTGCAATGTAAAGCGAGATAAACATTCAGAACGAAACTCATTGCAAAAAAAAAAAAAAAAAAAAAAAAAAAAAAAAAGTACTTACCAGTTGGGGACTGTGGAACCGTCGATAGCAGTCTGGGACATTGCAGTTAGTACAAAACATGTAGGTATCTTTACGGACATTATTACCCGCAAAATCTCGACAGCGTCTACAGCCGTCGAGTTTGGTTGGAATTTGAAATTATTTCTTTTGTATGAATTTACAGATATGAGGAATGTCCTCAAGTAAGTGTAACATGCGTCATTTGTACCAGTGGCGGATCCAAAAGTTGTTTTTGAGGGGCTGGAACAAAGTAATTTATATATAAAAAAAACAGTGGAAACCATTTTTACTGCTCAAATTTGATAGTAATATATAAGACACTTGCATATAGTTAAAAATAGGTTAGTTCATGGAGCCAAAGAAGTGGCGTTACCTGATATTCTTCCCTATCTATTTAAAAGATTTATTTTATTAATATTGTTACATGGTTCAATGAATCTCGTTGTAATATTTTTTCTCTATTCTTAATGAGCTAGGATTAAAAAAAATCTTCGAGAAATACATGAAATATTTTGTAACAAAGAATACATATCACAAACTTCACAACAAAACAGAACTTTAAAAAATACAAAATTTATGTATCTTTGCTTCAATCGTATAGAAATTGCAATCTTCCGGAATATTTCTGGTCGAAGAGATTCACTACTTCAGATACATCAATTGGAATATCTTTGTGAATATTCATTAGGGCTAACCCAGTAAGTCTGTGTCGACCCATTGTCGTTCTCAGATAGAATTTGACCAATTTTGAAGTAGAAAAACTTCTTTTCTGCAGAACATGTTGTTACTGGTAAAACAGATGGAAGATGTAGCAGTTGTTTTATCGTTGAAAAAAATTTACAAGATTGATCTTGATAAGCATCTACGGCGCCCTCATGTACATTTGACTTCTCATTTCAATGTTCCCGCCACAAAGTCACTTCACTTTTTTTTTTAGTTCAATTTCACTTCCATATAGACCCTCACGGTAAATTTGCGAAGATTTTACTACGCTTTCTTCATCCAACTTTGCCATAAATGCTGGAATCAAACTAAACAAAGACACCACTTTTGAGTTTTTAAAAGCAAATCTTGTGGTCAGTTCTCTTATGAGGTGATCCAAAAAAGGAATATACACATTTTTCTTGAAATATTTCTGCGAGATATGTGCTTATACATTTGAGCGGTGAGTTTCGCGTTTTACAGTCCTACGAAATGTGATATCGACATCATGGGAAATAGCAACCTTTCCGGCCTTATTAAAGATTTTACTGCAATGATCACTGCTAACATGATACTGATTGAGTAACTATATTACACTGTAAGCCATGGTACAGCATTGATGAAGCTCCATGGTAGGGTTTTGAAGTTGACGACACAAAGTAACAGTCAGTCAGTACCCACGATATGGAGAGTAATGATGAAGTCAAACCTTAAAACAGCAAAAAGGGGAGCAGCAGACTTTAGTGACGGAACTTCATCAACAGATTCTAAAAATGCAAGAACTGCATTGCATATGTCAAGCAAGAGAATAAGGGCATTTTGGCGTTCAGTAAAATGCCTTTCACATAAGATCTTCAGTTTACTGTGCTTGTTTCTAAGATTCACTTCACTAATAATACGTTTCATATTTTCAGTTCTTTGAGGTGAGTCTCGTTTGAAGTTAACCACGTCTGATACAGTCCCTAGAACATTACTTATACTCTGCTCAGAGGTTGCATAAGTAAGAAATAGATTTAAGTGGTGAGAAGCGCAGTGAATAAATAAACCTTGTGGCTGTAATTCTTTCAAACTAGCTTATATCCCCTTAAACTTTGCTGCAAATGCAGCTCCACTAACATTTGCTTGACCTTTCAAAAGTGCCAATTCCAAACCCAACTCTTCAATCTTTTACAGGATAATTTTAGTGAAACCCTCACCACTAACATTATCTGCTGCTATAAACACTAAGAACATTTCTTTGATTTTAAAGTCTTCGATATCTAACACAAAAACTTGAACTTGAACTTGAATCCCGAGTTTCGTCAACAATCAATGAGAAAAATTTTGAATTCCTTATATCATTGACAATTTTCTCAGACATTGTTTTCTCACAACATTCTATAACATGATTTTGGAATGATTTGCTCAAAAAGATTACATTTTGAGGAGCTGTGCTTAAATGGTTTCCCAACTTTTTATCTCCTGGATCAACTCTAAATCGCAGCAAGTCATCTGATGTTAGAGGTTCTCCATCATCACGGTGTCCTCGCAGTGGAATGTTTTTCCCACCACACAGCCTAATTGTCTTCATAATAGGTATAACGGTAACAGATTTCACAGATTATTATTTTTAGCTCGGAATCTAACTGAATGTTCATTGAGAACTCAGGATTTTCGTAACTTCTCAACATGACTTTTATGGTACTCATTGTTTGCATGGTCGCGAAAACATTCAAGAGTTTATATATATTCAAGGGAAATGCTATTAAAGCTCCAAGTGGTGTTTTCTTTTGATTTCAGCCTCTACGGACCAAACAAAACATGGACGCGACAAATACACTATTTTTTTAAACTGTAAGAGAACCTCAGGTAGTCCGAGATCCAACTTAGTTTGCGATTGAGTTGTCAAGGCCATCGGCACTCGTAATTGAAAAGAACAGCAGTTAATATCTAAAATCAAACACAAGAGTATCATCCATTTCCATAACTCAGATGAATACTTATTTATCAATTCAGCAAAATGCTCAGTATTTTTAGTGTGAATGACCTCAAATTTCTTTTGCTGATATTTTTTGGGAGCTTCAGCCCCAAACTCCCTCTTTAAATCCGATACTCATTTGTACAAAAGGGAAAAAAGATAAAAATTTACATGAGAGAAATAAAGTAAAAATACCTTGTTATGAGATTTATGTACTCCTCAATCGTATGACAAGAATTTTCTAATAGAATTGATTTTAACTTTTGTCTAAACCTTTTCATATTTTCTTCATATTTTAGACCAATAGATAATATGGCGGAAACAAGTCATTGATCCCGTAATGGCGACTGCATTGAAACAAATATAGAGTATGAGAATTAAATCTGTCATATCTGTAGTTTCGTGTGGAGAAGAAACAAACTTGTGAACCAAAATTTAAGAACAAACAAATGTTTCCCACGAGAAGAGGAATTTTTCATCTCGTTTCTAAAACAAACAAACAAACAAACAACAACAAAAAAAGAATTAATATTTTACATTCGAGGCGGGACAACACTAACTCAAATTATCGTCTCGCTTTGGAGATGAGAATCGACACGAGACGAAAAGTATCGTAAACCTTTCTCGTCATGTCTCGATTCTCGAAATAGTGTATGTCCATTCTTTAAGTAACAATTGCTCTGTAGACTGAATCTTATAGGCTTTTTGTTACTTTGTATTTCAGAGCTCATTGAATTATGGTCTGTGTAGGTATTTTTGTAGCAAAACTTTTATAATTACCTCTGCATATCCTAAAAATTAGTTTATTATATGCCTTACTGTTGAGTGATATTCAGTTATTTTTATTACAGTTATTTTCCTTAAAACATACAGTAGAGTACTTTCTACATGAAACTTTAGTGGAAAGCTTTTGTTTAAAATGTGGGTAGTTGCAGAGGTGGTCTTAAAGGTACGGAACCCCTTCTCCGAAATCCCTACGTTTCAGTAAGTTTTGCCTAATTTTAATGCAAGTTTCAAATTATTATTATTATTATTATTATTATTATTATTATTATTATTATTATTATTATTATTATTATTATTATTATTATTATTATTATTATTATTATTATTAGGTCCCGGATTTTTATGTGCTAAAAATGAAAAAAGTATTTGCTAAAAATTAAAAAAAAGTAACAAAAATATCAAGGAAAAGTATGGAAAAACCCCCAAAATAAGGAAAATAAATACTGGTTCTCACCAATAGCTCGTATCATCAGATGTCGAAATTCCATGGGCATTGCAATGAATAACTGACGTCTTTTCCAAATTGTTCATCGTAAAGCCATGTCTATTGTCACGGAATAATGCCTTATATTGAGAAAAGGATCGTTCTATATCACAAAATGTTAACCTAGCGTATTTGAAAAGGGGCATATCACGAATATTCATACCATCAACTTTACTTATGTCTTGGCCTTCCAATACTTCAGATATTTTACATAGGGTTTTGTAGTCAATCTTTTCCTGAAACAAATCCTTAAATTTTGTCTTACGACTTAAGCTGTCGAAGCAGAAAAAACATTCAGTTTTCTGTAAGCGCACTGCACCGCTTTAACTGAAGTACTCAATAAATCTACCGTAGTTTCTAGTTTATTTATAGAGTCAAGAAACCGAAATTGGCAGATATGAAAACCAAATCACATTTCAAATCACTGTCATTTACTACATTTTGAGCAATTACAATGGATGAAGCATTGTCTGGGTTTAATTTAGTTACTACGGATACAAATGCTTCAAAATTCTCCTCATAAAATAGTACTGCATTAAGCCATGCATCTCAATGTATGATTACGGGTGTTGAAGGAAGTGAAAGATCGGGACTTATTTCTTTGAAAACTTGAATTGTAGGTGGCGATTTTACGAAATTTTTTCCCCATTTGACACTAACTTGTCTATTTTAGGATAAAGGGTTCGGAGTTTTCTACACAATCGATGTAGGGCGTGTACATCACATGTCACGTGGATCATATTAGGGTAGCATACAGAAAGAGCTTCACCAGCTTTCCTCAAATAAGGACCACCATCAGTCAAAAAAGCAAAACATTGTCATGTTTCACATCATTCGGCCACAATATGCCAAAAATGTGGAAATATTCATTGAGCAGCTTGACAATTGTCACGTGATTCGTAACTGAAAGTTCTTTAGAGGCTAGCAAGAAATGTTAATTGGAAATTATTTCATGCTTTTTCAGTACACCTTCTATAACATTTCCCACTTTTCTAACACTAACGGAATCACTAGTTGCATCAATGCTCACCCAATTTTTTCCATTTTCACATACGGACCTAATGTGTGTTAATGTTTCTTCATAGCACGTGGCTAGATAGTTTTTCGGAAGCGTTGACTCATCTAGAGGACTTAAGTTCGTATACTTGGTAAGAAAATTTCGGAGCTCGAGATTGTTTATCACATATACAGGGATATCTCAGCATGTCATTATGTAGCCTTTTCTTCATCATCGACGTCTTCTGTAGCTTAGTCGGCATAACTATTACTTAAAAATAAATTTTCTTAGGGCTCTTGTGAGTTTAGTGGTCCTGCTTTCTATATTAAATTTGCCTGGAAACTTTTCGTTTAACATTTAGCTAGTTGTAAGGACATTTCTCTCCAATTCCGACTATTTTGTAACTTTTGCCTAAAGCTAGGGGCAATTTTATAGATTTTAATATAATCTGACTTCATACGGAATTAGTCTTCTATATTATTATTATTATTATTATTATTATTATTATTATTATTATTATTATTATTATTATTATTATTATTATTATTATTATTATTATTATTACAGTCGATTTGAGGCATCAATATTACGTCCTATCCCATGCAAATAAGCATACTGAAGTTAAAAAAAAGGAGAGAAATTTTTTTGACCCAGTATAAGGATGGATTGAATTACAAGAGATACTTTGGAAGGAAAAGAGCGGGAAATAAGATGTCACCTCCTGAAAAATATGAAAATCGAACCTTCGTATGCCTTAACTGAAACTAAGTCGGATTTGTGTTCATCACGATACATAGTAACGCCCTTTCATTGGATAAAAGACTTTGGATTATGTATGCGTTATATTGATATTTTAACAAATTCTACATACAAATATAAGAAAGAATAGTTCCTATTTACAAATTTTGGTTGAACGGAAAAATCTAGCGTGTTGGAAATGGCGAACGAAAATATTATTAGTATTTCTAATAAGAGTGGAAGAACTTAGAAACAATTCCACAACGAAACAATAACGTTTCAGACACATTTATGACTCATACTAGGCCCTAAGGATGACCCTTTTGTATTCATGAATTGTTTGCCAAACACGCTAAGTTCTCAGACAGTACGAATCAAGATTGTATACTGTCACTTCCTGTTGTTAGTATTTTGACTGTAAAGTAAGTCGTTTCAACTCTAACTTGTAAGAACGAGAGAAACGAATATACTTCATGTTATTATACATCAAAAAAATCAATATTGTAAATGATAAAATTTTCTTAATTCCCTCTCAGGGAATCGAACCGCGGACCCCCTAAATTACGAAACGAATGCTCAAGCCACTACACTAATACTGCTGTGTTAAGTAAGAGTTAAGAAACACTCGTGTATGTAGCAAATTATACACGTTTACGATTAATATTTTGTTAAAGATGAAACCCTGATTTCGATCATGATAAAATACAATAAAGTAGAGATTGTCAGAAATCTCATCACAGAATAGCAACAAAGCGTTAAACTACATGCTTTACGTAATTATCGTTTTTTAATGAGTTTGATATGTTAACAAGGAAGAGAAAGTCTTGTACCGTTAAGTGGTACATAGGTAAAAGTAGGTGAGGATTTTCCTGGAAGGTTGAATGATATTGGGATAAGGTTGATGATCTTTTATGCTTCCTGTGGTCACATAAGCATGGTCCAGGCTTCAGAAGTGTGCCCATGTCTTTAGAAGGGTCACATGTTCCCTGAGCTCTGTGAAGATAGGTTCCTGTAGCCCTTGACCCACCCACAATTTTTGTTGCATTTTTAACCTCTCGTAATAATTTACTCGAACACTATATGTGTATTAGAAAAGTAGTTGTTGTTTTCTGATTTTCCAGGTTCGATTCTACTTATGTATGAAAAGCTTGTTGTTAAAACTTGATCTTTATTGTACCTGTAGCCCCTGATCCTTGTAAAGAATGGTACCTGTAGCCCTTGGCACCCAGAAGAAGAGAATAGTCCCTGAAGCTCCTGACCCTGTAGAAAAACTTTTTATTTTTCACATGTATACCATACTCTGCTTATGTATTCTATCCTTTCCTTTGGAAACTCGTTAAATTTGATTGTGATTATATTAAAATATTTAATTCAATCCGCCAGAATGACGTCTTATTTTTTTCGCTTCGATACGAAGCTTGTTTACATAATGTAGATCAGCTATGATGTGATCATATTTTTTAGAGATCGTTTCATTTATGAGAACTCTGAACAATCTTTGATTGTGACCGAATAAAATTAAAGATGGGAGGAATAAACTTTATTCATGCGGGACATATTTTTATTCATTATATTACTAGAAGAGCACTTATATTACTATAAGAGCACTTATATTACTAGAAGAGCACTTATAGCAGGATGCGGAGCAGTCTTCAGATAGGTCTTTCTTTGCTGAATTCAAGACACTAACTGAAGTTTTTGCGGGCTTTTGGAACCCGGATGGACGGAAGTAAAAGTTGGTGTTGTAGGGTGATGACCTTACTGCTACGTGATGATGGTGACAGCCAATAGAAAAAAAGTTTAACGTCATGAAGGTTGAACATAAGAGAATATCGTCGGGGCAATAGAAGAGAAGTTTGGCGCTGCGAAGGGTAAGCATAACAGAATGCCGATGTGAAATAGAAAATAAGTTTGGTGCTGTGAGAGGATTTGTTAATAGAATATTACTTGTAAACCACTTATTTGTACATGGATGAGCGGTACACGATGTGATTACCTGAATAACATTAATGGTGGAATAGAATAACATTGATTTCCTTTTGAAAACATGTAAACCATTTATGCGTGGATGATATGTGAATGATGTGAGCATGATATGATCACGTGAATAACATTATTGGTGAAATGTTGGTGTAATAGAAGATTTGAATGAACGGTATACGATTTGACTACCTGAATTACATTAATGAAGGAATGTTGTTGTAATAGAAGTTGTGAATGGCCAGAATAGAATATGAATAACAATGATAATATTGTTTAAGAGAATACCATGTTCACGTGAATAACATATGAGTGCGTGAAGTAACTGTATAAATGAAATGTAAATATATGTTTTCTTTATACGGTATAGCTATGAAAATTGTAAAGAGAGTTGGGAAAGTACAAGTGTAAGTAGCTTGTTTTGAGAAAATATTTTAAATGTGGTAGGGGGAACCGTTTAAGAAATTTGTTTTAAAGTATCGCATGTTATGACGTCGTTGGTAAAATTTTTGTATATGGGGTATGAAGAAAAGTCTGGCATAGAATCGTCATGGAGTTCTTTGAGAGTCAATCACGATGTAAAATTGAATTCTGCGCTGAAATTGACTGGGATTCATCGTTTGAATTTCCTGAATCCCCAAAGAAAAGTTTAAACCTTCACATGATTCTTCCGATATTTTCATAGAGGATACGTTTTTTTCTTCTCAATCTCCAGATGTCATAACAGAGGAGGAAATTATTGATTTAAGGAATGAACCAGTATTAATTCCTACATCTCTTGTAGGATCAAGAGTGGAGACACCTTCACCATCAGTATTATTACCAGCATTAGTGGAAGCATTATCATCAGTAGTATGCCCCAACGTATATTGCGCCGAGTCAGCAAAAATTTTCTCGATTCTGATTGGTGGAGAGAGGTCACGTGATGTTAGACCCCGCCCACGCGGGAAATTAAAATTTCCAGGTCACGTGGTATGACGTCATGAGTTACCCTGCGGGGAAATCCCTAACTTTGGATTTTTGAAATTCGTTCCCTTTAACGGGTAAGATGAGTGTTTTGATACCTGTTTATGATTGGCTGACAGATGTCACGTGATCTTAGACCCTGGGATATTTGAAATTCGTTCCCTTTTATTGGTAACATGAACGCTTTGGTACCACGATGGTGATTGGCTGATAGAGGTCACGTGATCTTAGGCTCTGGGATTGTTGTTTTAAATTGGTTCCCTTTTACGGGTAAGATGTGTGCTTTGATACCTGATTCTGATTGGTTGATAGAGGTCATGTGATTTTAAACTCTGGGATTTTTTAAAATTAGTTTCCTGTTACGGGTAAGATGAGTGCTTTGATACCTGATTCTTATTGGCTGGTAGAGGTCACGTGATCTTAGACGTTGGGATTTTTGAAATTCGTCTATCCTCTTTGATGAGTACTTTGGTACCTCGTTTCTGATTGGAGGATAGAAGTCACATGATTTTAGACCCGCCACAGGGTGAACAGGTTACATGGCATAACGTGGGGAAAATCCCTCACTCATTTGTTTCCTTTTACGGGTAAGATGAATGTTTTAATTTAATTTTGATTGGTTAATAGAAGTCACATGACCTTAGCCCCCAGCCTATGAGGAAAATACAGAGTGATATGACGGTGATCACCCTAGACCTGGATTTTAGAATTTTGTTCCCTTTTATGGTTATCCTTTTTTGGTACCTTAAAGTTCCCATGGAGGGTTCAACCTTCTATTTAAATAACCCTTTTTGGTATCATGATATTGTACTGAAGTTTACATTAAATATTATCGTTCTCTTTGACAGATAAGATGATTACCAGCTTTCTTACCTTGATGGAGAGACAGCTGGCCTTATATGTTTACGTATGGAGATCCTGTCCTTGAATTAGTAGTCTATGTCTCTGAAAGGAACAATGGTGAAAGAAGGGTCCATACTTGTCCCTTGTAGATTTCTTATAACACATTGTTATGAGTTTAAGCGATTTTTTTTAAAACGCTCAGTTAGCGCTTCATTAATGGAAACAGTGTTGCCAGATTTTTCTTACCTAAACTGATCCGATTCTTTACAAAACGGTTCCGCAGAGTGCAACATTTTAAACTAAAATTTTTTCGAACCAAAAAATTTCAAAACAAAAATTTTCGAACTAAAAAAAAATAATTTTTCGAACAAAAAATTTTAAACTAAAAACTTTGGAACTAAATTTTCAAATCAAAAATTTTTTCGAACTAATTAAAATCAAATTTTGGACTAAATTTTCAAATCAATTTTTCGAACAAAATCATTTAAACAAATCTTGGATATATTTCACACCTTAAATCTTCAAGATTACCATTATTGGAAAACAAGTGTTCAGGGTTTCAAGAAATAATAAAACATTTTTTTTTCAACTTGTTGTATTTTAACGAAAGGTATGTGCTCTTCCCATACAAGTTTATTAACATAATAAATACAGGATCTAGTTAATGAATATTTTGGACGTGTCATCATCTTCGAATCTTGTAGACGTATCCTGTAAAGAAAAAGAAGAAACAATGGATTACTTTATGAATTTTTTTTCTGAAACAATTAAAACGAGTAAATATTGATAAGAGAGAAATAAAACTTACTCGTAAAAGATGGATGTGTTTCGTTTCATCTTCCTCCTCGGTTACGAGATGACTACATTTCTTCCACTGATGGTGGTGTTGGTGGTTTATGAACTCTTTTCGGTACTACATTTTTCTTTGTGTTGCTGCTTTATGGTCAAGGTTCCCCCTTGGGTACGAGATGACTACATTTCTTCCACTAATGGTGGTGTTGGTGGTTTATAAACTCTTCTGGGTATTTCATTTTTTCTTGGTGTTGCTGCTTTATGGTCAAGGAGAAAAAAAGGAAAAGGAAAAAAGAAATGGCGGCCTCATTGGGTATTTACAGTTTTTTCTTCATCTTCTTTTTCCAGTTACACTTCCGTTTTTTAACGTACCCGTACGGAACCGTATCATAGGAATTGAGTTCTTTAAATCGATATTTTGTGTACTGGATGCTGTACATTTTTTCTTCTTTTCGTGTGACGATGGTATGGTCTTTGGTCCTGCATATTTTATGGGGGATGGTAATGGTGACTTGTCCACGGCATTGATTTGTAATCATTTCTTTTAGCGTGTTGAAATTTAATTGCTGTCTTGCATTGTAGTTTTATGTAAATCCTCTAATTTTACATATGTAGCTGGTGACGTTGGTGTCAGGATTGTATATTTCTAAGCTGTAATTTTTCGGCCCTCCACTGACAAATGTCTTGATGTACGCTCGTTGTCCATAAGACTATATCTCATCCGATAAGCATCCCAAGTACGTAGAAGGTTCAATGGTTGGCTCCCCGGGCTTTTCTGTAAAAATCACAGAATCCGTGTCGAAATATAAAACACGTTCCTGCAACATTTCCAGGTACTTGTACAGTTCCAGACGTGCCTGACATGTTGTAAATGCACCTAACATGACATTGGTGTTTCGGTTTTGAACAGGTATATGTTCATTGTACTCCCAGAACGTATACAACATCGTATCATTGATGGGTACAATTTGATGGAGTTTATTGTCGGGGGAAGTGAGTTTTTCATAAAATTCTTCCGGCCGATCAATAATTGTGGTCTGGCTAAAGTTTGAACGCTGAGAAAGCTTTCCCCATAGAGCGTTAACACAAAGCTTAGATAAACTTCTTCGTGCAGGATTATTTCAATTTTGGCCGGATCCAAAGCAATACCTTCACGCTCCAGGACGGTTTGTATGAACTTTGATTTGTCTTCTTCGGTGACACAGGAACTGGGCCAGCCAGAAGTTTCCATTTTCGATTTCAAAAACGTATTGATGTATTCCGTGAACAAGCCACCTGTTTTCGTGATGGGGTCATATTGTTCAATGTCATAATCCCAAATTTCAAAGATTTCCAAGGGTTGATATCCTAAATCTATTGCCTTCTGTATTTCATATGATACCCATATTCCAGAGAGGCACCAATTCTGATCGTTGTGCGTTCACGTTGCTGTAGGGTCTGGGTTCATTTCTTCGGCACACGCAGCACACAGTGAAAACAGTAGTTTCTTGTTGCATCAGTAAGGCAGGAGACCATGATAAAGATGGAGACTTGGCAATATCGTCATTTTGATCAGACCATTGACTTTATTTATTGGTGGTATATTTTCATCACCCTGTAGATAAATTCTAGGATGTCCTACAGGGTATTTAGCACACTTATTTATGTAAGGATAAAGCGAAACAATATCGAAATATTTGATATTTTCTCCTTTTTTTCGTCGACTTGGTGGTACAATTTCACACTATTGGTCCTTCCTCCAAAAAAGCTATCTCTTGGATTTAAGGGTCTGCGGTTCATGTACGGGTGATTCTTCAGATACGTCGCCATTGTTGGATTTTGTTTCAAGAACTGTTTAAATTCGCACTCCCAATTTCATGTACAATGTACCACAATTCACGCAGTCTTGCATTTTTTCGTTGCGTTCGTTCATAACGGAATTCCATGGTGTCTTCTGGATTGCTGTAGATGGGCTGATTACGGCCTGTAGTAATACACACTTTACAGCCGTGATAAAAACAGCCGGCATGCTCGTAGATGTGCTCCTCTAACGTCTCAGGATCTTGGTAGTAGCCATCAACATGGAATCCCGCAATAAACACTTCTTTTTGTCGAGCCGCATGTAAGATTTGTTTTCCTTCGGTTTTTTCAATGTAGGCCAGCCATTGCATTGCAGCGATCGATTGGGTACTTCTCCATCGATAGCCATGTACCGGTAGAATTCCAATGGTATTGGGTTTGAGGAAATTTCGGCGGAATACTAAATTGGAAGCACTTGCAATCGTTATCGTCTCCAAGGAGGGCTTCAAATGATGTCATAAACGAAACGCAAGCTTGTCGCAGTACATTGACATCTTGAATACAATAGTTGATAATTTCCTTCTGGAAATCAAACGTGTCATTGCGATGATCGTTGTACCACTGCATGAACTTGTTCCTCTCTTCGATGGACATTTCATTTGCACCATAATACTTCGTTTCTGGAAGTGGTCCAATATACGATTGATTTTCTTTGGTGTTGAAGAAATGCGGGAAGTAGCCTTTGGTTGCGGGTAAATTGAACGCTTTTGACAATTTGCTTAATGCCATAGGCAGGAAGTTCAAGGAGTCAATGAACTTCAGATTATTCCAGGTTAAACTCAATATCTTGGTCCCATTTAATATGACGTCAGGTCTCCATTGGCATTGTTCTACCATGGTCTTTAGAATAAAATGTCCATCGTAGCCCTTCGAGTTGTGAGCGAGCAGAAAATCCTATTTATATTGGGACGACGTTCCCGCAAGTACTGGAGAAAATCATAAACTGGATCCTCTCCTTGGAAAATATGTTGGCGCTGACCACACGTACTGCAAGACTGCTGGATATTATCGTTTTCAACACATGCATAACATACTTGTTGTGCAACCAATAAATTCGGAACGTGTACATACATATTATCGCCAATATTCTTGTCTTGCATGGATTCTATATCGTAGAAAATCAGTAAGGCTTTCTTTGCGTGCATGAGTGAAGGAACACCAGGTTTCAAGCATTGTCGATCGGGAAGCATAAAACATTGATGCTATCCCGGAACAATCTTCTTACAAACATTACAAAAGATCTCATTACAGTCATGAATGCGTTGTCCACTTCGTACAAAAGAATATACTCTGTAACATTTAGTACATTGCTTCACCATTTTACATATAGGTTCCCCTTGATGATATACAATATTACGATGATTGTTAAAACATTCTTTTCCGTAAAATTGACGATTGTAGTCGTTGCACAATATCGACGTTTGGTTCTTGTCACATAGAGGTCTCTGTAAGAATATGGAACATGTTACAGGACAATTTTTCACATGTCTGTTACGTTGATCATATTTTTTATGGCACGCTTCACAGTGGAACTTGGTTGCAAAACAAGCCGTTAAAGATTGGATCATGTCAAAATGGCCAGCCAAACAAATCAAATTTATGGGAGTGCGATTTTCGTCGTTGGGCCCCTCGTACGTGATGTCATGGCCTGTGAAACTGGTATACACTGTAATTTTATATTCTTTGAGGTATGGCTGGAATTGTCGGATTTCATTTACACTGGCACCATGATCCAAATTCACTCCTGCACTTGAACATAACGCATCCACTTCATCATCCACAACACATTTTGATTGATCTTTATACTGCTTATGTCGTTTCATATCTACATTCTTGTATTTTTTCAGACCAATAGCAATGACAAGGGCGTACGCCATACACCTTGAATCTTGACTTTTCACGCGTACAATCCCTCGCTTACTACGTAATAATTCTTCATTTTGTAGTATTCCTTGTCGCAAACCACCATAGCCACGTGGAATATCCACACGATGAAAATGAACGGTGAATGGTGCGTGCAGGAGAAATGCATTGTTACTTTGTAAAACTCTTTCGAACGAGGCCCACATCGTTTCCAGTGTCATGTTTCGGGCTTGGCGAAAACTCACCCAAAATGGCTTATTGGTGTTGCGTGGTGATATTATCGATAAACCAACCATCGCCTCATCGTCGACATTGGCTAATAAATGGTCCAGCATTGCTTGGAAACTATTATGCACGATAATATCGGACAATATCGGTTCCTACGGGCGGTGCATTAAATTGTACTTCCACCATTCTGCCCTCAATGTTAAATCGTCTATAATGACTAGTGATTTCATTACGAACAGTAAAACCCGATTCGGCCATGGTTACAAAAGGAGAAAACAAACAAACAGGTACAATTACGATAAATGTGTAAGAGAAAAAGGAATTGAGCAGCTTGAATTTACTACAAAAGAAAAGAAGAAAGAAAAATCTTAATCACCTGATAAACAGGAAATCATAACATTCATGATAAATTCTTAACTAGGCAATTCATGTAAAGGTTCTGAGTTTGATTCCCTGGCGGTGACGTTCAGAATCACATTATTAAAGCACGCGTACTAGAAATCAAAGTTTTTAAAAAAATAATTATGTTACTGAAATGAGTGTTTTATTGCTGTCATACTGGAAATCAACCTCGAGACCATTACATCAGCATTTAACTGACCTACCATTCTATAGTGATAAAAAGAATGCATGAATGAATGTTTCATCAGTACTGAGATGTGACAAAGTACGCGTAAGCATTTTTTCCACTCACAACGACCTTTAAATGATGCGTTTGCAAGTTGAAGAGATTCACCAAGCATTAACGTTACGCATACGTAATTGCCGAAACAAAATCTGTATAGCGTATTTTTTTATTATTGTGACTAAGCGGTTAGCGTACATGGTTCGGACGTGGAAGGCCCTGATTCAATCCTCGGTGGGTTTGCTTTCCACGTCGGGGGCGATGTCAAGCCTTTCCTGAAATTTAATATTCTCACGCGTTATCATACATTCTTTTCAAAACTAAGCTAAATGGTTGACGTACACACCTCTGGCCCTGGTTCAATCCCGGGTGGTTGCTCGAATATCACGTTAAGCTGAAGGGACGCTAAACTAAAACAATGGTTTCAAAGGGTATCAAACAATATTATTCTCAATCATAGTTGTAGAAATTTTGTAATGCATTCTTTTTAAAACCAAACATACACATTTCTGGTCATGGTTCAATTCCCGACGGGCGCTCAGATTCAACATTAAGCTGAAGGGACGCTAAACAATATCATTTCTCGTGCTTAGTTTTAATGGGTGGGGGTTCCTGATTCGTACTCCCACTTTCCCATTCCACTAATTCCACATAGCGTAAATATTTCGTACCAAAAGTAAAACAGTGTATTATTGATCCGCCCACAAATATGAAATAAAAATGATTTTCAAATCTTGTGTGAAAAATAAAATCTCACTGAACTTACCTCAAATTCAATGAACAAAAATTCGGTGCAGTAAAACTTAAATGAAGACACTTTTAAAAAACAGACCTTCTCACTCGACAGTTGAGAGCGGTGTAGGATTTGAAAAATGAAATTTAGATTTTTATTTAGGTCGCTGTGAAAACGATGTCATCATCAACCAATCAGAAACGAGGAAATTCATAAAATGACATCACAACGATCCAATCAAAACGCTGCTTTTGTCATGAATCACGAACCAAAACAATGTGTAACAATCGATCGTGACGTCATTCACGTTTCTCAATAGTTACAACATCTAGTATCGCAATTCCGATCATGACATCATCCGAATGCTTTCTACATGCACCACCTTTCGTAAATTGTGACAACATTTCATTTTCCTCATATTCCGTAAGAAAATATCAATGTTTGCTTTTTTTCCATGAATCATGCTGACACGTTCGTAGTAAAACTAAAGTAATACGATACAACATTCGCTGACGCTTGCACTTCAATCATATGTGGTTCTATGTCAACACACAAAGAAGTCTATCAGCATTTTATTTTAATCCACGAACGGAAGCGTTACACTGTCAGATTTATTTTCTTAAAGAATAAGTGTATCCTTTTCAAGGACCATGGTTCGAAACCAACCAAGCATGATTAAATCCGATCTCATTTAAGCGGTTAGCATACACATCTTTGGTTTGAAAGACCTGAGTTCGATTCCTGGAGAAACATTTCTTAGGATTTTTCTTTTTAGTTTTCTAAAACTTGGTTAAATTTCTAGTTTGAAAATTTTAAAAGTTTAGTTCGATAAAAAGTTTGATTTGAAAATTTTTTTATTTGAAAATTTAGTTCGAGTTTTCAGTTTAAAATTTTTTGTTCGAAAATTTTTTAACTTTTTAGTTCAAAGTTTTTTGAAATTTTTTAGTTTCAAAATTTTTAGTTCGAAAATTTTTTGTTTGAATTTTTTTTAGGTTCGATAATTTTTTAGTTACAAATTTTTTAATTCGAAAAATTTTTAGTTTTGAATTTTTTTTAGTTCGAAGAAATTTTAATTTAAAATTTCTAGCACTCTGCGTAACCGTTTCGAAAAGAATCGGAGCAGTTTAGGTAAGAAAAATCTGGCAACACTGTTTCATTAATGAAGCGCTTACTGAGCGTACTCACAACAATGTGTTATAAGAAATCTACAAACGACAAGGATGGACCCCTCTTTCACCATTGTTAAAAAAAAGTATCCTTCCAGAGACATAGGCTACTAATTCAAGGACAGGATCTCCATACGTAAACATATAAGGTCTCTCTATCAAGGTAAGAAAGCTGGTAATCATCTTATCTGTCAAAGAGAACGATAATATTTCATGTAAACTTCAGTACAATATCATGATACCAAAAAGAGGGTTATTTAAGGAGGGGGTTGAATACTCCATGGGATCTTTAAGGTACCAAAAAGGATAACCATAAAAAAAGGGAACAAAATTCTAAAATCCTGGTCAAGAGTGATCAGCGTTATATCACTCTGAATTTCTAGCATTGGGGGGTGGGGTAAGATTATGTGACTTCCATCCTACAATCAAAATTGAGGTACCAAAATATTCATCTTACCCGTAAAAGGAAACAAATGAGTGAGGGATTTCCCCATGTTATACCATGTAATTTGTTCACCGTGTGGTGGATCTAAAATCATGTGACTTCTATCCTCCAATCAGTATCGTAGTACCAATCCCAGAGCCTAAGATCACGTGACCTCTATCAACCAAGCAGCATCATGGTACGAAAGCGTTCATCTTACTCGTAAAAGGGAACGAATTTCAAATATCTCTGGACCTAAGATCACGTGACTTCTGTCACCCAATCAGAATCAAGTATCAAAACACTCATCTTACCCGTAAAAGGAAACGATTTTTTGAAGAAAAATCCTAGAGCCTAAGATCATGTGACCTCTATCAACCAATCAGCATCGTGGTACCAAAGCATTAATGTTTCCCATAAAAGGGAACGAATTTAAAATATCACACGACCTCTGTCAACCAATCATAATCAGGTATCAAAGCACTCATCTTACCCGTAAAAGGGAACACATTTCAAAAATCCCGGTGAGGGATTTCCCCGTGGGGTGACTCATGACGTCATACCACGTGACCTGGAAATTTGAATTTCCCGCGTGGGTGGGGTCTAACATCACGTGACCTCTCTCCACCAATCAGAATCGAGAAAATTTTTGCTGACTCGGTGCAATGTACGTCGGGGCATACTACTTCATCTCCTGTGGAATCAAGACGATTAACGTCAACATCAACAGTAATAGCAGCAGCAGGAACATCACAAGAAATTTTACAAGTTCCTACAATAAAATGGAACTTGGTGGAAAGGGCATCTTCTCCTGACTTATTTAGTGAAGGGGAAGAAGAAGAAATTTGTAAATTATTCGAATAACTAGATGATTGTAAGCCAGACTCAACATTAGCAAGTGTTTCTCCAATGGATAATTCACCTCTACCTTCACCCGAAAAGTTCGAACTGGTTTTGTGTGTATGATCTAAACGGTGAAAGTGTGACAGTGACTTTGAGAATGAAAACTGTATTTAAGAGAGTGTTTCAAAGTGGCAGCCGAAGACTGTGTTACTTTGCCAAGGGTGTTGTATAAATTATTTTAACCAATTCGGGCTCAGGCGTCCTTTTGCAAACAAATTAACACTTGAAGCTGAAGTCTGGGAAATTATGACGGATAAAAATGTATGTGTATAATATCTATACGAAATCTCGTGTGAATACCGACATAAGTGAACAATTGTTTGTTGAAATATATAACAATTTATTAAGAAATCCTGAATATGTTGAAGATTTGGTAAATTTACTGCTGGAGAAAGAAGTCAAAGTTGTAATGTTTTTTTTGTATATATGTATTTCATATTATATGTATGTTTTATTTGTATATATCAATTATTGTTTGTATAATTGTACCTAGGTATATATTATTGTTTTTTATGTTTACTTATATATATTATCTGTTTATATGGAAATAAATATATACAGTAAATTCATTTGTTGATTCTTATTTAATAAAAAAATTTAACAAAGTAAAAGGTAACATATATAATATTGGTATAAGAATTTTATTTACAAGGTGAAATTTTCATAATCTTAAAATTATGATATTCATACTTTTATTTTCCTCAAAGTTTGATATTTGATGAGTGTTTTTATTTTCTTGAAAAGTTTACTCTTACTTTGAATTATTTCAGTTTGATGGGCATTTTTACTATTACATTGAATTATTTAAAAGTTTACAGCACACATTTAACATCAAACTGCTATTGGAAGTAATCCAATTAAAAGTGCTATTGAATTTCATTTTTTTCCTACAAGATTCCAACAGGAATCGAACGAACTAAAGTCAACAAACAGCTTCTGACGAAGCGATCCAACAAAATACAAGTTGGTATGCAAGTGAACCATTAAAAATAAATAATACGAAATAATAAAACACAGGAAACGAACGAACCATAGTTAACGAAGAGCTTCTGATGAATTGACAATGTTTAGAATCAAATTTAACCCCTCGTAATGATTACTCGAACTCGTTGTTAAAAGATACGATCCCATATATAAGCAAAGTTTTCATAAATGAAACGAAGCAACTAACATTGCTATATAATTATTTTGCTGGATCCCAACAAAGTTGGTCTATTTTAGTAATTTATTAATTTAGTAATTTTAGTAATTTAGTAATTTATTTACTAGATTGCAACTATTTTTAACATCGAGTGTTATAAATAACACGAAAAAATAAATAAGCTAAGTTCGCACAGCAAACGAAGCAGTTAATAATTAACATTGACTTTCCATGGGAAAGGAGAATATAAAAGAAAGCGATGCAATAAATAATTTTAAAAATGTGTAATGTTAATGTGTGATCTTTTATCGTTATATATACGTCATACGTTATAAAATGCAGAAAGTAATTTGTCATATATTGGACAAACACCGTCCTCGTGTGTTTTCTTGGGGTTCTCCCGTTTCCTCCCACTTTCTTCATTCCACCATTTCACTCATTTCTCATTCTCACCGCCTCCTTTAGCCTAACCGGCATAAGCGTGGGACGTTAAACTTAAAGATTTCATTTTCAAGATTTTCATTTGTCATATACACATGGTAAAGTTTTTTTAATTCCAAGAAGTAATGTTTCACAGAATCTTTCAAGTACGATAATGTAATATTTTACATGTATTCATACATAAGAAAATTAAAAAAATATGTAAGGAAATAATAATAAATATATATATAAAATATTTTATTTACAAATTTCAATATGCCATTCCTTAAAATATTGTTTAACACAATCAATATTTATAATATTATATGTATCCTCGTCGCCAAAAGTGCCTTTACATCGCCGTGACGGGTATGTGACACCGCAGGGATGGTTGCATAAGAAATTTTGATTAATTTTGAAGAGTTTTTATTTTGACTAGGGAAATAACGTAGGTATAGGCAGTAAGGGCATAGATTTAAAGCATCAGTGCACTGTCATCTCTGAAAAGATTTGTATTCTCAGTTTTTCAAATTATTGTCTTATGTTAAGTTAAAAACTGCTAACAACTGCTACTAGCACTTTTCACTCTTCAGGAATTTAATACGACATGTTCGGCCTGAATTATTTCATTCGCCTCACTGTAATTATTTTAAAATGGAAAGTGATTACGCTGAACATGAATATGTTTAGTTGTCGTAAAGCAAGGGCCGTAATAAATGTAGATAAGGTTCTTATTATTATATAAAACACATAAATATTTATTCAGTGTATAGAATAATATAATACAGTAACTAAGCAACATCATAATCACTAACGCCCGCAGGATTTTTTCTAACGGGGGGGGGGAGACCGATATAGAGTTTTTCGTTTTATTCCCTATATACCAGTCATAACATTGATAACGTATATCGTCTTTCGCCGCTGTAGCCTATTAGTCAGAACACTGATCTCCACATATGATGTCGAAAGAAAAAATAAATTGATATGAACAGTAATGTGATTAATTTTACTGCGCCCTGGATGGATCTATCTTCGACTTACTCATACTCCTCCAGGCCCCCTGCCCCAGGTATTTCAGCTGCTGCGTTATATATACGGTTCCATGTCAAAAGATCCTGACAAAAGGGAAAAGACCGAAAGGCCAGAGTCAATATGGCCCGCAACAAAAGGACCCGAGTCAAAACGGCCCTGCATCAAATGGACCCGGGTTGAAAGGGGCCCCGCTACAAAGGGGCCAGAGTCAAAATGGCCCATATGAAAAGGACCCAGTTCGAAACGTCTCCGCAACAAAAGGGCCCAAGTCAATAAGGCCCGAGTCAAAAGGGACCACGCTACAAAAGAGCCAGACCACAATGACCCCGCAACAAAAGTGCTCGTGTCAAAAGGTTTCCGCAACAAAAGGGCAGGAGTCAAAAGGGCCCGAATCAAAACGACCCTCATCAAAAGGGTCCATGACAAAAGGGCCCGAGTAAAAAGGGACTTGCCCGGCTGAAAAAGAGCCCTGCTACAAAAGAACCCGAGTCAAGCGGCCCGGGCTAAAAGGCCTCCGCAACAAAAGGGCCCGAGTCAAAAGGGGCCGAATCAAAACGGCCCTCATAAAAAGAGCCCGGGTCAAAAGAGTCCCACGACAAAATAACCCGAGTCAAAAGGCCCCGGGTCGAAAAGGGGCATCGCTGCAGAATGGCCCGAGTCAAACGGCTCGGCGTCAAAAGGGCCCGGTTCAAAAGGTCTCCTCAAAAATGGGCACGAGTCAAAACGCCTTTCAGCAAAAGGACCCGAGTCAAAAGGGTCCCACGACAAAAGGGCTCGAGTCGCAAGGGACCTGCGTCAAACGGGCTTGGTTCAGAAGGTCTCCGCAACAAAAGGGCCCGAGTCAAAATAGCCAGAAACGAAACGTCCCTCATGAAAATGGCCAGAATCAAAAGAGTCCCGCTATAAAAGAGCCCGAGTCAAAACTTTCCCACGTCAAATGGGCCCGGGTCAAAAGGTCTTCACAACAAAAGAGCAGAAGTCAAAAGTGGCCCCTCTACAAAGGGCACGAGTCAGAACGGAAAAGGGCTTGGGTCAAACTTCTCTGCAAGAAAAGGGCAGGAGTCAAAAGGGCAAGAATCAAAAGGGTCGCGTCAAAAGGGTCCCACGACAAAAGATCCCGAGTCAAAAGAGACCTGCCTGAAACGAACCCGGGTCAAAAGGTGCCGCGCTACAAGAGGGCCCGATTCAAAATGGCCCTCGTCAAAATTGCCCAGGTCAAAACCTCTCCGCAACAAAAGGGTTTGAGTCAAAAAGACCCGAATCAAAATGCCCTTCATTTAAAGAGCCCTTGTCAAAAGGGTCCCACGACAAAATGACCTGAGTCAGAATGCTCCGCTTCAAACGGGCCCGAATCAAAACACACCTCATCAATAGGGCCCGAGTCAAAGGTTCCCAGTACAAAGGGGCTCGAGTCGCAAGGGCTCTGCGTCAAACGGGCCCTAGTGAAAAGGAGCCCCGCTACAGAAGAACACGAGTGGCCCCCAATTAAAAGGGCCCCCAATTAAAAGGGCCTGAGTCAAAAGGTCTACGCAACAAAAGGACCCGAGTCAAAAGGGGCCCAATCAAAACGCTCCTCATGAAAAGGGAATGGGTCAAAAGAGTACCACGACAAAAGGGTCCGAGTGAAAAGGGCCCTGCGTCAAACGGACCAGAGTCAAAATGGCCTAGGTAAAAAGGTCTCCGCGACAAAATGGCCCTGCGTTAAAAGGGCCCGGGTCAAAATGGATCTGCAACAAAAGGAGCCGAGTTATAAGGACGCTGCGTCAAAAGGGCCCGGGTCCAAAGGGTTCTGCGACGAAAGGGCCAGAGCCAGCAAGAAACTTCGTCAAACAGGCCCTGATCAGAAGGGGCACCACTACAATAGGGCACGGGTCAGAACGGCCAGGCGTCAACTGGGTGCGAGTCAAAAGGGTCCTGCGTCAAAAAGGCACAAGTCAGAAAGACCCCGCGTCCAAAGGGCCCGGTAAATACTGTTCCACTTGTAAAAAGCTTGAGATCAAAGCAAGAGTTGAGATCAGGTATGCAAAAGAGGATTGTGTCCCTTTAGTAAGTTGAAGTGTTTATGCAAATGAAGGAAATATATATCTGTGGTTATTAATAACAAATAGGAAATTTGAATGATAATATTAGTTTCGTTTGCTTGTTGATTGTTTTGGAACAATCGCTATCGCTTAAGTCGTTCTCCATGAAAGTTTGCTTGCACTCCAGTCATAGGCGGACTGGGTGTATTAGGCCCTAGGCCGCGGTTACTATAGAGGGAGCTCAAACTATAACACCAATTTCTAAAATAACGTACAACACCAATTTCTAAAATAATCAAATTTGTGTTTTAAGTTAGTGATATCAAGAAATTTCACTAAGTCGCATTTGATTAAACTCAAATAATCTTGACGGAAGTTGGTAGGATCGTAAATATTGACAAGCTTGGTATGCATGGAAGCTCATATAAAATATTATGATGTACAGACTTCTTGTTCCTGAGTTATTAGCTATCAATGTTAGGTATGGAATCAGTGAAATTAAGAAATTTCATTAAAGCCCGAAAGATGGAACTCATCCAATTTTTACCAAACTTGGTAAGGTGGTAGATCTTGACGAGCTTAGTAACTATAAAGGTAACCAAGAAAGATCTGTCGCTTTTTCACCCAACACCTTCAAACATAGATATTTAACCTAAGACATACCTGGAAGATCAAAAATAGTCTCCTTCTGCCAACGTTTTGGAAGGCCATGTATTCCATCGCGGTAGAACTTGGTGGACCGTGAATCGAAAAAGTATCAAGTGCATTTTGCACCTCTACTAGGGATTTCAACTGGTGTCCTCTAAGCTGATTGTCCAAGGAATGGAACAGGGGGTAATCGGACGGTGCAATGTCCGGGGAGTATGGCGGATGCAATAGTGTTTCCCACCCAAAGTGAAGAATGGTGTCCCGGGTTATCCTAGCCACGTGGGGCTTAGCGTTGTCCTGTAAGAGGAGGACCCCTTTGCGATTCAGAAGTGCTGGCTCCAAAGTCTTGAGTTTTTTTCTTTTTTCTTTTTTTCTTTTTTTTTTGAACACGGCTCAACTGCTGACAGTACACAGTTGCATTGATGCTTTGACTAGCCTGTAGCAGTATTTTTTTCTCAAAATACTGTTCAGAAAATTTGGACTTGAACTTAGTTAAATGAATAAATTTCATTAAAACGCGTTAATCTCATCCGATATTGGCCAAAGTTGATATGGTCATAGACTTTAACAAGTCTGGTACGCGTGCGAGCTCAGCATGAAATTTTGTGATCCACAGACCCTTGGTTCTCGGTTCTTGAGGGATATAAATTAGAAATAATAATTCACAAAGGTAAACAGTGTAAAATTTATATTTTACAGAATATTAAAAAATAATTATTTACTAGTGATTATTAATGTGTTATCGACAATATGGCATTACTGCTGAATCGTCGGACCAATTTGAAAATCGAAAAAATGAAGCAAAATATACTGCATTCGCTTATATTTGGTTGGATTACATTAAGTTACGTTAGATTATGTTATTAGGTGCGCAGTTTTACTATACGGATCCATAGTATAAGTAGGAGTAGCAGTAGCAGTAGTAGTAGTAGTAGTAGTAGGAGTAGAAGTAGGGGTAGTGATAGTAGTAGGAACGGATTAGAAGCCCCACAGGGCTTTGTTGGTTTCTGTTCTCGACATGAAATTGGCAAATTAAAGATTTGCTCAAATTTATCTATACATTTTATAATCTATGGATCCGTATATTAAAACAAGTATACCTGTCCGCGAAATAGTCCATCCGTCTCCACATATAGTGCCGCTTACAACATCAAAAACAACCAGCAAATACAATCACTATCTGAGCTTTTACTATTCCCCTTACCTGACTTTCAATCACTCTTCCTCATAAACTTAAATAAATTCTCCAAATGACCCGGTAAATTTCCTAAAATTAGTCCGGCGATACAACAATTAGCCTGACATTATATTTTATAATATAAAAAAGACTAACAAATTACCAAATTGTTATAATCACTAACAAATGAAGTGATTATATGTACTGATACTAAAGACTTCTCACTAAGATCCCCCATTCATTTCTCTTATTTTCTATAACTAATTAAGTCAGTATCAAAAACAATTTGATTGCTTTCAAGAATAGGCAATTTAATACTAACAAAATACGTACTATTGAATGGTTTATTTGTTCTAAAGATGCTTTATATACGGTAAGACAAAGAACTAACAAGGGACATCACCCAATTGTCCGGCTCCGATTTCAATGAAATTTTTGTAGCTGATAGAGGACATATATGTATTATTTTTGATGACAGAAATTTTTGCCATGGTGCATGTTTTCTATTTATTTTATATTTTTTTAGAGTTGTGATGTGGTTATTAGAGATTACTGCAGAAATACTTTACTAACCTTTTTAAACGGAGCGTTAATGAAAGAACAACCATGTAGATACATATAAGGCCTAGGGGGAAGTTGTATGGTAGGTATGACCTTGACGGCAGCCATCTTGAAATCCGCCATTTTGAATTAAGGTCAAGTTTTTTAAATGAGAATAGGGTAATATGATACATAATTTCGGGCTACAATTTAATCAGAAAGACAATGATGAAGCTAGTTTTGAGATATACCCATTTAGGGAAAAGTTACAGGCATTTAATTGTTCACTTACTACGTGCGAAAGTCCCTTACCTCCACTTCTAACCCGCGTATTAATAATAATAAATGGATAAAAGCTTCGGTAATACATATTATGCCTAGAGGGAAGTGATACGGTAAGGGTAACCTTGACGGCAGCCATATCGAAATTCGCCATTTTGAATTAAAGTGAAGTTTGAAAAATAAAAACCATAGCATGTAACACCTCATTTTAATAGCAAATTTTCCCAAAAAGCCAGTGGTATACTTATTTTTGTTCTGTAGTTAAGCAATATGAATTTAAGACTGCTTCTAATGTGCACCAAACGTCTTTCAAATTGGAATCACTCCTAATTTTCACCGCATGTTTTAAGATTCCAACTGGCACTTTGCAATTGTTGCCATGGCTCGTGTTTTCTAAATTTATTAATTTGTTTTTTTTAAAAAAGTTGCGATTTGTAAGTTCGTGAATAGTGTTGGGATAAGCATCCAGCAATCTTTCTGAATTTTGAAGACTTGCCATGGAATTATTTATTTCCTATACCTGAATTTCAAAAACTCGTTTACTGACATGAATCATCGCACAACGAAACAAATCCAACTTTGTATTCAGGCAATACCGAAGACGTAGCTTGTATAGTAGATGAGACGAAAAATCAAATAAAAATTCACTTCAAAAATGAAAACGAAATATGATCGTTATGTAAATCAAGGGTCTTTTGTTTTGTTTTATATATATTTCTTTATTTCTTTATTTATTTTCTATGGCAATTTTTTAGCTAGTCAGACAAAAAAGTCATTCGTTTTCTAGCGATTTTTGTCGATGATTCATGATTGTAAGATTTATAATCAGTATTGATCGGGAAGTCAATTAAGTTACACCTCTTTATAAACAAGTTACCAGTTTTCATATTATGTTCATGGTACAAACAATGTTTTGGGAACAGTCTTTATGCCTCTTTGATATTTTTTATCATTACTGCAGTTTGTTTAAAGTTGTATGTATTAAAATATTTTATTGTTTGTCGTTTGCGCACAACATGTAGGCTACATTTCCTGATAATTTTGTGTTCGTATGACACCAATTTGTAATAATTTCATTTGTATTTCTTTGGTACTGACAAATCGCAACTCTTAAAAAATGTAATAAATTTATAAAACATAAGCCATGGCAACAATTACAAAGTGCCAGTTGGAATTTTAAAGCATGCGGTGAAAATTAGGAGTGTTGCCAATTTGAAAGATCGAATATGGGACGTTTAGTGCACATTAGAAGCAGTCCTAAATTCATATTGCTTAACTATAGAACAAAAATAAGCATACGATTCGCTTTTTGGGAAAATTTGCTATTAAAATGAGGTGTCACATGCTATGGTTTTCATTTTTCAAACTTCACTTTAATTCAAAATGGCGAATTTCGATATGGCTGCCGTCAAGGTTACCCTTACCGTATCACTTCCCTCTAGGCATAATATGTATTACCGAAGCTTTTATCCATTTATTATTATTAATATGCGGGTTAGAAGTGGAGGTAAGGGACTTTCGCACGTAGTAAGTGAACAATTAAATGCCTGTAACTTTTCCCTAAATGGGTATATCTCAAAACTAGCTATTGTCTTCCTGATTAAATTCTAGCCCGAAATTATGTATCATATTACCCTATTCTCATTTAAAAAACTTGACCTTAATTCAAAATGGCGGATTTCAAGATGGCTGCCGTCAAGGTCATACCTACCATACAACTTCCCCCTAGGCCTTATATGTATCTACATGGTTGTTCTTTCATTAACGCTCCGTTTAAAAAGGTTAGTAAAGTATTTCTGCAGTAATCTCTAATAACCACATCACAACTCTAAAAAAAATATAAAATAAATAGAAAACATGCACCATGGCAAAAATTTCTGTCATCACAAATAATACATATATGTCCTCTATCAGCTACAAAAATTTCATTGAAATCGGAGCCGGACAATTGGGTGATGTCCCTTGTAAGTATCTCACTATAATAATCTCATCAAACGAGAGTTCAAATTTTAAATAGGTAGGTCTTCGGTTTCATATTAGTTTTTACTGCTACTAACTTCAGTAGAAGAATACTACTAAGATGAAACATTTTTTATTTGGTTGTTTGTTGAAGTTCAGCGTCCCTTTTCAGAATCGAGCAAGACTATACAAGACGTGGACCTACATTATAAAGTGGAATCCGAACCACCATAACACGTTCAATGTTTTCCCACTCGGGACCCTGTGCATCAAAGGAATACGCGCTAGCCACTAGACCAGTTGTAGGGCTTGAAATCTTTTCTTGGAAATATAAAATTATATATTGAAAAGAAACGTTTGTTGCTTCCTAGTACTTCTCTCGTTCTATGACAAAAAACCATTGTAACCAGAGATATAGTAAGTATTTATCACTTTCGGTTGCATTAAACTTAGAGATAGAAACTACCATTGTGGCACAGAATCCATATCAAAAACTGCTTCCGGCTATCGCCTTTTCTTTACTATGAAATCGGAAATGGTAGTTTCTCACTATTTCCGGTTTACATAGAGGGATAGCGATCGATATGACAATCTTCGAATCCTGGATTCATATATATAAACATATCTCATTATCTCTTATTAGTTTTGCTCTATGGTGACCACTATTGAATTAGAAGTGGTAGTAAATTTCTACCACAGTATAAAACTTGGAGATAGTCTATTGCGAAGGTACTGAATTCATGCTTCTCGCTATTACCATGCTTGCTCTATGGTGATCAATACTGAAACCGGGAGTTGTGATCAGGGGCGGATCCGGGACGGACTTCTGGGGGGGTGTTGTAATACTGCTACTTAGAGCTATTTTTACGAGCTCCAACTCTGGGATGGGTTTTATTTATATATAAAATAGGAGTGTTCTCTTCTGGGGGCGATCGACCCCTGGATACCCCCTGATTGTGATACATTTTTCCTACTTCCTGTTTTTGTAGAGAAACAAATGAGTTTCGTTTCACAGTGTAAAACTGCGGCAGACTTGCAATCCATGCGAATTGAATATTCAAAACTTCAGTACAACAAGTAGCACAACTAAAACTCTTGGTTGGAATAGATTAATAAGATCAAAGATAGAATCTGTTCCTCGGATGCTGAATCCATATCAAAAAGCCATTATTAGCTATCACTTATCGTTTTTGTTCTATGGCGATAAAGATTGAAAGCAGGAATGGCTAATTTGAACCACTTCCGGCTTGAATAGAGGGTTAAGGAAGGAGACGGAATCTATTTTTAGGATGCTGAATCGATTTCAGAAAACTTCTCGATATCTTTTATAGTTTTTGTTCTATGAATATAAGTATTGGAACCGAAAGTAGTAGCAAATATCAAGCATTTTCGGTTTCAGAAGAGTGGTGCAGGCCATGAAGATATGTTCTCTTAAAACTCTAAATTGATTCCAGAAAATTGCTTGTCGCTATCTATTACAATTTTGTTTTATCGCGACAAGTGTTAACACCGGAAATGGTTAATTTGAACACTTTCGGTTCAAATAAAGTGCTAACGAAGGAGGTGGAATCTATTCTTGGGATGCTGGATTATTTTTTTTTTAAATGCATCTCGATATCTCTGACCGATTTTGCTCTATGGAAATTAGTATTACCTATAAAATCAAAAATAGTAATAACCTTCAACCATTTCTGCCTTTGTGGAGTGTTGTGGATTGTAATTGTATTTCCTCTTGAGAAGCTGAATCGATTGTAGATGAACCACTTGTCGCTATCTATTACCAATTTTGTTCTGTGGCGATTAATGTTGAAACTTGTAATCGTTAATTTGAACCACTTGTGGTGTGAATAGAGATCAAGGGAGAAGGTAGAGCCTATTCTTAGAACGCTTAGTCGATCGCGAAAAACAGCATCACTATTTCTTCAATCTTTTGCTTTATGAAAATCTGTATTGAATCCCTATTGAATATACTAGTAAATTCAGCCACTTTCAATTTCGATATTATTGTGCGTTGAGATGATATATAGCTTATATACTCTTGAGACGCTGTATACATTCGTTTTTTTTAAAAAAAAAAACACTTTTGGCTATCTATTACTATTTTTGTTCTATATCGATCAATGTTAAACCGAAAATGATTATTTTAAACAACTTCCGATCTGAATAGAGGATTAATGGAAAAGATACAGCTATTTCTAGGTAGTTGAATCGATTGCCAAAATCTACATCTCGATATCTCGTAATTCAGTATTAAAACCGGAAATAATAGTAAATATAAACAATTTTTGGTTTTGATTGAATGTTGTGGATAGTTGTATGTTGTCTTAAGACGCTAAATTGTTTGCAACAAATCGCTTCTTGCTATCTATTACTCTTTTCGTTCTATAACGATACAAATTTAAACCGAAAATGGTATTAGAACCACTTACGGTTTTAAATGGAGGGTTAATTTAGGAGATCGAACCTATTTTAGGGTCTCTAAATCGACCGCAAGAAACGACTTCTCAATATTTGTTACTGTTTTGCTCTGACACCTCTCGACAGACAGACGGACAAAGCCATTTTCAAGACTTTCGACACTTATGCATAGCTTAAGCTGCAAGTGTAATAAGGGCGAACATTGAATATATTCTTGGGACACTGAATTGGTTCTGGAAAACCGCGTCTTTCTATATGTTACCGTTTGTGTTCTGTGTTGATCAACAATGTAGCATAAAGCGATAGTTCTCTACCACTTCTGGATTATTAAATAAAAGTCAAACGCATTAGATGAATCTATTCGTGTTGCAAACCTACATGTATGTTTCTCGCTATTTCTTGCCGCTCTTGCTCTGATACCAGCTGACAGACGAACGGATGGATAGGCAGACAGATGAACATAGCCCTTATATAAGACTTCCTATACGTATGCATAGTATACTATAGTTTGGAAGTACTAACAAATGAAATAAACTCAATTTGTTTTACAAAAATTATCCGTTTTCCGTTTCTCGGTAGTTTTCGCTTTCACACTACCGGAAAGGAAAACAAAAGTAGCTACAGATTTTTGCCTTTTGAGTACTCATATCTTTTTGGGAATATATATTTGACACAGCATGCCTTTTAAATGTACGCCAGACGTGACCTGTACACATGAAGGTGAAAAATATTCGTGAAAAGTAAACAGAAGAGACTAGTTTTATGCTTGTGTTTCCTAACAGTTAACTTCGTGTTCAACTGCAGGAACTGACCTTGATACCTACTACTTGACTCAATGGCTTGTAACAAGAGGGCAACTATAGTTACCCATAGGTCTCTTGCAGCTACACAGCGAGCTGTGTGTGTTCTGTGTCTCTCTCTCTCTCTGCCCCTAGCTGTGTTCGCGAAAATATTGTTTGCTTTTCATGCTTTGGGGGAAGGGGTAAGACACCCTTGCACACCTTCGAACATAAAATGATCGAAAGACGACCTATGTTAATGTAGAGTTCATAGTTTCAAACAGTGGCGTATACTGGTTTGAAGGCATGGGCTACCACTGACCTTGCATATTATTATTAATAAAATGGTAATAATAACAATAATAATAATAATAATAATAATAATAATAATAATAATAATAATAATAATAATAATAATAATAATAATCACAATATGCATAACAATGAACAAAAAGTGATTGATGTGTTTTGTTTAGTGATGAGCAAATGCAAGGTCTTGGTCTTGGTCTTGCACATCGAGCCTTGGTCTTGGTCTTGCACTTCGAGTCTTGGTCTTGGTCTTGCACTGGAACCCTTGGTCTTGGTCTTGCATGCAAGAGTCTTGCAAGTCTTGCATTTAACAAATCTCAAGCTTTTCATAGGTAAATTTTACTATGGATATAGGGATAATAAACTCTACAAAGCACCAGTAGTAACGGAAATACAATGTATGTTTCTAAATGTAATATAATTTAACGTCGTGTAAGTATGATAGCGTACAACATAGGTTATGACCTTAATTTTTTTAATGGGTGCCCATGCTTCACTACTTATAAGATATGCCTAAATCACAAAGTTTCGTAATCTGTTTATATATATATTTTTAACAGATCCAACACTCCACTGGTTCCCAAACTGAGGAGGCTACCCCTGAGGCGCATGAAAGAAAATCAGAGGCACAGATTATTGAAATACCATGAATTGCAAAATTATTTTTACACTCTAAAGGCGTCAGATTTTTCTTTCCAACCACGATTAGCTAATTCTTGTATTAAACAAACTTCCAATTAAATGTTGAATCTTTGTTTTACTGATTCCAATATGTACTCTATGGGCAGAGACATTCACATTACGCAAAAGCGATGAAAAAATTGCAGACTTTCGAAACATGGGCATGGAGAAAAAAGAAGAGAATTAGCCGTGTTGAACGAAAATGAATGAGGTGTTAGAAATATTAGCAGTAGGAGAAAAAAAGAATTTTAGATATTGTTAAGAGGGGGAAAGGGAACTTTAGGATATTGGCTGACGAGGAACTGTATTACGAGGGACGTGCTAGAGAGTATTGTGGAAGGAAAAAGAGGGAGGGAGCGAAACAGACTAGTTGAAGGAAGGTATTGAAACAGAAAATTGCCACGTCAAGACGAAGAGACTAGCTGAGGACCACCCAACGTCAAACCTTGTCTGTTGAAGCAAATAACCTGCCAATAATAGCAGAATAGCTATTATGATGATATGTTTAGCAATATTGACCAAAAAAAGAGGGAAAGAAAATTAAAATAATAATTATTATAATCAAACCTCTTAATATTTTAGAATAATTTGAGGGAAAACTGAAAACGACTCAACTGTCTATGTCTTTTGTGTCGGTTATTTGAAGTCTCACTTGTGAATATGGATTACTAGCATCAAGTATCTACTTTGTTGGGTTAAACTAAAATAATAATAATAATAATAATATATATATATATATATATATATATATATATATATATATATATATATATATATATATATTTCGTAAGTCAATCACTTTTTTACTATTAGTAAAGCGCTCTCTAATATCGGTCATCTTCGATTATTTTTATGTTTCCCTCTCTTCCTCCTCCCCAAGTTGCCGGGCTGAATTTGGATTTAAACGGCATCACAAGTGTCATTGTTCGTGTCAGAGACCACGAAAACTATGGATTCGGCACTAATATTTGGTCATTTTTAATCATTATTATGCATCTCCCTCTTCCCCAAATTACGAGGCTGAATTTGGTCGTAAATGGTATAGGAAGTCTCAGTATTCAACTCAGCGAATAGGGGGCGCGGTGGCTCAGTGGTAGAGCGTTCACCTCTGGTGCTTGGGGTCCCGGGTTCGATCCCAGCCCCCGCCAAGTGAACTTTGTGGTGGACAAACACCGTGCTCGTGGGTTTTCTGGGGGTTCTCCCGTTTCCTCCCACTTTCTTCATTCCACCATCTCACTCATCTCTCATAATCACCGTCTCCTTTAGCCTAACCGGCATAACCGTGGGACGTAAAACTCAAAGATTTCATTTCATTTTTTCAACTCAGCGACCTCGAAAACTATGGATTCAACACTAATATTCGCCATTTTCGATCATTTTTATATATCTCCCCTCCCCTCCGCCAAGCTACGGGGCTGAATTTTGATTTAAACAGCACCGGAAGTATCATTGTTTACTTTAGCGGTCCCCAAAACCATATATTCCATTTCAATGTCGGTCATTTTCCATCATTTTTAAATATCTTTCCTCTCCCTCTCCCCTAAACTTCAAGATCAAAGTGATATGACAGAAATCATCTCAGGCCCGATCCTCATCTATCTTAAAATAAGATCGAGTTCGGTCAGGTGGTTCAAGAGTTATTGAGTTTTATATATATATCCCCTTTCGCTCTTCTCCCCCTAGGTTCTACCATCAAAGTGAACTGACATATAACATTCCAGGCTTGAACCTCATCTATGTTAAAAATTTGATCGAGATTACTCGTTTGGTTGAAGTTATTAAGTTTTATTTATTATTCTATAACTCCCCCTTCTCCCCTCTCCTAAGCTTACCGTCAAATGTGAAATGATGAAAACACTCCCAGGCTCAAACTCCATCTACAAACTCCATCTATGTTGAAAATTTGATCGAGATCGGTTGGGTGGTTCAAGAGATTAGGAGTCACAAAAATAGTCACTTTCAATTTTATATAATAGATTTATTGTTGTAGGATAATGTTATATCGCTCAATCCTCGATGTGTCGTATACCTAAGGATGCTAAAAGATATATTGATAAACAATTATTCAACGTATAAGCATCCGCCCATGAAATCAAACTTGCGGTCACATGTATTAAGTTTTTTCAATGTCATGAAAATGTTGTTTCGATATTAATTTTATGAGCACACATTAAAAATTCCCAACGGATGCTTGAGTCTGGGAGCCAAGGCCATACCCATGTAGTCGACACCTATGGTGTACGGTATTACCAATGTTCAATACTACATTTCACTTTAGTTTTGGAAGAAAAACACCACTAATATGTTTTGAAACGAAACGAAATATCTAGTTTAACGTCCCACGATTATGCATCGGGGCTAAGGGAGACGGTATTCATGAGAAATGAATGAAATAGTGGATTGAAGAAAGTAGGAGGGAACATCAAAACACCGAGAAATAGAGACCTGCACGGGCCGAAGTTTTCGGGCTGAGTCCAATCCAGCCCGAATGTACGTAGGCCCGGCCCAGCCCGGATCCGAAACGTTTTGGAGATTTTCGGCCGAGCCCGGCCCGGCCCGATAAGTTTTTTAAAATTCTTGGCCCAAGCCCGGCCCGGGCCCGATAAATTTTCGAAGTTTCATTTTGTAATATTTTTCACGGGTACACTTCAACGTTTGCCTTTATTCTAATTATCGTTTAACGAATGTCATAATTATTAAAGAATTGCAATTAATCGGCCCCAGCCCGGCCCGACCTGAAAAGAAATCAGTTTCGGACCGCCAAGCCCGGTTCGACCCAAAGAAATAATAGAATCGTCCCGCCCAAGTCTGGCCCGCGGGCAGGGCCGGGATTCGGGCCTCTGGCAAGGCCCGGCCCATGCAGGTCTCTACCGAGAAAACCCACGCACACGGTGTTTGCCCACTAAAAAGTTTCCATGGCGCATGCTAGAATCCAACCAGGGACCCGTATAACCACATGTGACTGCTCTACCACCGAACCGGTACTTGTGCAAGACTCTTGCGCAAGATACTTGGTCTTGGTCTTGGTCTTGCTGGTGTGGTCTTGGTCTTGGTCTTGGTCTTGCATGTGTGTTCTTGGTCTTGGTCTTGGTCTTGCATCGGGATTCCTGGTCTTGGTCTTGGTCTTGCATGCAAGACTCTTGCAAAAACTGCAAGATCAAGACTCTTGCGCTCATCACTAGTTTTGTTTGACCTTTTGTTTTGAGACCGTTAATGTTTTCTACCGGAAATGAAATTCCATCATACATTTGCGCAGTTAACTTCTTGTGGATTGCGTTCGTAAAGTGTTAATTTTTACCAATGTCACTTCCCTCAAGAGTCGCCTCTGTTACTGACGTTAGTTGTCATTCCGTACCAGTCTACACAAAAATTCTGCAGACATCATTATAATTGTTATGTTTATTATCGCTATCTAAATCTCAAACTTTTGCGTTGTGTTAACAAACGACTCTAGGGCCTTTTTGTTGCGGAGACCTTCCGACCCGGGCCCTTTTGATGAGGGGCGTTTTGATTCGGGTCCGTTTGTTGAGGAAATATTTCGACCCGGGCCCTTTTGACGCGAGCCCGTTTGACTCCGGCTTTATTTGACCCGGGTCCGTTTGACGCAGGGCCTTTTGACTCGGGTCCCTTTGTCGTGGAACACTTTTGACTTGGGTTCTTTTTATGAGGGGCGTTTTGACTCGGCCCCTTTTGACTCCAGCCCTTTAAACCAGCACCCTTTTCACGCACGGCCGTTTGACTCGGGCACTTTAGTAGGGGGCCGCTTTGTACTCGGCTCCTTTTTATGAGGGGCGTTATGATTCGGGCCCTTTTGTTGTGGAGACCTTTTGAACAGGTCCGTTTTGATGTGGGGCCGATTTCACTCGGGTCCTTTTGTAGTCGGGCCCATTTCGACCCAGGCGCGTTTAATGCAGGTCCTTTTGACTCGGGTCTTTTGCCGTGAGACTCTTTTGACTATGGCCATTTATATGAGGGGCGTTTTGATTCGGGCCTTCTGGCTCGGGCCCTTTTGTTGAGGAGACCTTTCGATCCGGGCTCTTTAGACACGAGGCCGTTTGACTCCGGCTTTTTTGACCCGGGTCCGTTTGACGCAGGGTCTTTTGACTCAGGTAACTTTGTCGTGGAACCTTTTTGACCCGGGCTCTTTTTATGAGGTGCGTTTTGATTTGGCCCCTTTTGACTAGGGCCTTTTTAATCCGCGACCTTTTGACTTACGGCCGTTTGACTCGGGCCCTGTCGTAGCGGGCCCCTTTTGACTCTGCTCCTTTTTATGAAGGGCGTTTTAATTCGACCCTTTTGACTCGGGACTTATGTTGTGGAGACCTTTTGATTCGGGCCCTTTTGATGTGGGGTCGTTTTCACTCGGACCCTTTTGTAGCAGAGCCCCTTTTCACCCGGGCTCATTTGACGCAGGGCCCTTTGACTCGGATCCTTTTCTCGTGGGCTCCTTTCGACTATGACTCTTTTTATGAGGGGCGTTTTGATTCGGCCAGTTTTGACTCGGTCCCTTTTGACACAGGGTCGTTTGACTCTGGCTCTTTTGTAGCGGAGTCCCTTTTGATTCGGGCTTTTTTATGAGGGTCGTTTTGATTCGTGCCCTTTTGACCCGAGCCCGTTTGACGCAGGGCTTTTTGACTAGTGCCCTTTCGTTGCGGAGATCTTTTGACTCGTGCTCTTTTGTAGCGGGGCCCCTCTCGACCCGGGCCCATTTGACGCAGGGCCCTTTTGACTCGGATCTTTCTGTCTTTGGCCTTTTGTTTGGCCCTTCTGACATGGAACCATATATATAACGCAGCAGCTGAAATACCTGTGGCAGGGGGCCTGGGGGAGTATGAGTAAATCGATGATCGATCGATCCAGGGCGCAGTAAAATTAGTTACACCACTGTTCATATCTTTTTCTTTCTATTCTCTCGACATCATGTCTGGAGTTGAATGTTCTGACTAATAGGCTACAGTGGCTAAAGACGATATACGCTATCAATGATAAATGTTATGACTGTTAATATATATAGGGAATAAAACGAAAAATTCTATATCGGACTTCCCCTTCCCGTTGGAAAAAATCCTGCGGGCGTTAGTGATTATGATGTTGCTTAGTTACTGTATTATATTGTTCTATACACGGAATAAATACTTAGGTGTTTTATATAATAATGAGAACCTTATTTACATTTATTACGGCCCTTGCTTTACGAGAAACATTTTCACGTTCAGCGTAATCAGTTTCCATTCTAAAATAATTACAGTGAGGCGAATGAAATAATTCACGCACAGATTTAGGACTTAGAATAATGTCTTGCGAACATGTCGTAGTAAATCCCTGAAGACTAAAAAGCGCTAGTAGCAGTAATTAGCTTAGTCGTTTATTATAGTCCCTTAGTGAATTACATAAATATTACAGATGTTGTATCTTTTTTTTTCTCCTCTCTATACATCATGTCTGGAGATTAATGTATGGACAAATAGGCTACAGAGGCAATTGTAAAAAGTAAGATGATCTACGCTATCAGTGACAGATGTTGTGGTGTTTAACTTAACATATAAGGCAACTAGCAGCGTTCACCCCGCTTCGCTGCGGTCACCCCGGAACGCAATAAACTTTGTTACTTAGATAATTTTTACTTTTTCGCTTTCAAGTGATATGATAAAAACCATAGAAGATTGCAGTAAATGTTAACATTATATCGCCTGTCATTTATGTTAACCCGCCCCGCTTCGCTGCGGTCACCCCCGAACGCAATAAACTTTGTTACTTAGATAATTTTTACTTTTTCGCTTTCAAGTGATATGATAAAAACCATTATAACGCCTGTCATTTATGTTAACCCGCCGAGTGACACGGTCATGCGGGTTGCATATAAATACGTTTATTTTTATACCTATGATGAACTAACAAAGGATTTGTACGTAATGGACACCTGAATGGTCAATTATCTCAAGACACTGGTAATTGAAAATTAAAGTGATATGATAAAAACCATCTAGGGTCCAAATCCTAATAACCCCCCAAAAATAAAAGAAATTGGTTCAGCCGTATTAGCGTGATGAGCGGACAAAGGATTTGTACGTTCTCTTTTATATATATAGATAATACGAATCTTTTCAGAGATGACAGTGCACTGATGCTTCAAATCTGTGCGTTTACTCCCTATACCTACGTTATTTTCCTAGTCAAAATAAAAACTCTTCAAAATTAATCACAAATTCTTATGCAACCATCCCTTCTTTAGAGTACTGCGCTGTCACATACCCGTCACGGCGATGTAAAGGCACTTTTGGCGACGAGGATACAATTGCATGCTGGCCAATTTAATGCTGAAAGTGTTTTATCAGTTTTCTTCGTTAACTTACACATATTGTTTTTAACATTTTGTAATTGATTAACAGAAGAGATTTTATTTTCCATTATTATTGTTTACAACTTTAAAATTACATATTATATTGTAAATCCTTTTTTAAGAATAACTCCGTAATTAATTGAATATAATCCTTGCTTAATAATATATTATATAATGCATATGTAAGTGTCCAATCATCAATTTCAGTATCACTGTGTACTGATACAAATTATTCACGTAAGTCATCAAAGGTTTGTATATTAACTATAGCACGCCAAGCATTATAGCATAATATTTCATATTCTAAAGGAATGCAATCATGTTCATCTAAAGGACTACGACTTTCAAAACAACCATTACATAATAGTCGACGCACTGGTTGCCAATTTGCAATAAACAGTAACACACATTGTTCATTCACAGAAAAAGAAGTATACTGATATTCGCAATGATAATACACATTAAGGGAAACACGTTGATGTTTGCACTGATGATTCTTGAAACACATCTTTATCTTTCTCAAGATATGTTTGATATTTGAGAGAGATCTTTATGATTCTCTTAAATCAGAAATATGATAGTCATTAAATGTAATATCTTGATATGTATTGTTAAATTTGTTTATAAGATATGGAATAATATTTGCATTTATATATTTTACATGTATTTCCAAATATTGTTTTAATATTTTATCTAGTGTTTATTTCTTAATTTGGAAATTCCTCACAATAGTATTTAATTCTTCATCAGATTCAATTACACATTTATGAGCACTTTCTTTCTCACTACGTATCGCACAATGTTCACAAAGTAAGGTTTCAGTCTATAATTTTCTAATATTGTTTTACACAAACTTCCCTTACTTCATTAGGACTACAATCAGACTTCACATCATTGAATATTAGAATGTCATTAGAAATTGTATTTTGAACTACTACTTCGTCTTCAATGGGTATTGGATATCTCAAATCTCGTCTATACACAGCGTCACTTATTATATCTTGTGTGGGATAGATAATCTTAAATGCATAAACTTCTTCAGGAATATCAGGGTCATTTGGATGTACAGTAAGGGACATTTCTGGACGGTACAGCCACTTATAAAAGTATCTCCCCCTAAGTGGTCTAATTCCATTACTTGGGGTCCAGGTCATTTGCAGTTGTGAGAACGCCTAGACAGATGCAACTCAACTTACATGTAACTTTTCTTGACACTGACAGCAGTGGGTAGACTTGATCCAGGTGTTTATGCAGGTAAAATTGTAAAGTACGTGATTAACGAAACAGTTCTCCATTCTAAGAGGAATCTCTATGGCTCGGATTGTCTTTTCCAAAGAACACCATATATTAATCTCAATATTGTTGTGTATGTAATTTGTTATTTCTTCATATACTGTATGTTTAGAGAAATAAAAATACTGACCACGCATTTATCAGGAAATGCTTGAAAGTAGACGAAAATATCAAATCTAGAACAACTGCTGGAAATAAGTTTGTAAATGATTGCCTCCATTGAGAGACCTTCTCTAATTCTCCTCATTCCAACATCATTTTCTTTCTGGAGGAGAGAAGATCTTTCTTGTCACACTGAGTATGTTTCGAAATTGGAATTGAAACATTTGAGAAAGTTTCAACCTGGCCGGGATTCGAACACGGGTCCGCCGAACAGAAGTTTATTTTAAAATTGTTGCATGTAAGACTATAGAGAATACTAATGGTCGTATAAGAAGATGTTCTTTATAAGTGTCACAATGACTTACTCGAGATTTCTTTCTTTAACTCAAAAACAAGTTATATAGACTTTCGTCAATGAGGAAAATATCACGAAACGTTCTCCAAGTTGAGGCTATCTCATCACTTTTAACCGCTCCCGATTTACATTACTACTATTCTTCCTCATCGTAACTTCTAATTTCCAAAGAAGAAAAGCCGGCTGCATTTACGCCGATAACAAGAGTTTCAGTATTCGCGCGCTACCCTAGACAGCTGTTTGAAGTTGGTCATGTAAAATGTACAGAAAAATTTGAGCAAGAGAACAGAACCTAATCAACCCCTGCGGGGCTTCTAACCCGTTCGTACTACTACTACTACTACTGCTATTATTATTATTATTATTATTATTATTATTATTATTATTATTATTATTACTTTTACTATGGATCCGTATAGTAAAACTGCAAGCTTATTTTAATGAAAATTTAAAAAATCCTTTGTCATTGTTTGAATTCACGCCAAAAACTATTTTCATTACTAGAATATTGCCCTAGTACGCTCGGCCACGAGGGCCGACAGCAGTTGCCCTTAATTTCCACTATATGTAGGTCATGATTCTTGATGTCCTATCTGTATCGGCCAGTAAGATCGGAGGATATCTAAAATTATTGGAATCCGCGAAAATGCAAGCCGGCAGAGAAGCACGTAGCGAGGACTTCGTAATAGCGGGTGTCCGTGGCGAAATATTGAGGTTATCACACCAGGAGCTGGGTCATTCTAAACTATTTTACTGGTAAAATATTTTGGTTCGTGTAGCTAGGATTTTTTAATGAAGGGGCGTGACATGAAATATTGTGGTTACCCACAAGTGGCTCGATCAATCTAAACTGTTTTGCTGACAACCTACCCATATTGGTTTGTTAGGACAATAAAATTAGGATATGTTAGTAAGTATTTTAGTAACAAACTACGAAGAAATCTCGAGTAAAAGGATATAAAAATTGAAAAAGATATAGTTTTCCGAGGTGTTTGGAGCTCGGTTCTTCCTCTCTTTTCTTCTTCTTTTTCTTGTCTTTGTTTAATGCTGTTAAGGATAGCAACGAGATCTCTTTCGGCAGTGAAAACATCCTGCCGTCAAATGGATTAATGTTGCCGCGAAATTGAAAATATCTTTAACGAGTGTCATGGGAATTATTGGTATTTCTTAAATTCTACCTGATTACCTGAAGTCTATCTCAACGTCATTTGTAGTCCATAGGATTAGCATGGAGGTAGATGGAATTCAGAATGCTCCGGTTCAATAATATCCATTTTTAACTTGATTCCCCCTGTTTCCCCACGACCCTCTTACCCAGCACCCACCGTGACCCACTCTGATCCATGATCCATCGCCCACCGTGGCCCACTCTGACCCACTACCAATCATGACCCACTCCGATCCACCACCCACCATGAACCACTGACCCAACAAAACACATCGTCCTCAACTCTAACACATGATCCACGGCCTCTTCTCTACCGACTAAAGAGTTTATACTTGTAATAAAACCAGGTTGTCAAATTCAAGCTAATCGGAGTTGGAATTTCTATGGTCAATCGCTCAAGCACCGCTCTGTTACAATAACGATGGATCTGACCTTTACGACATAAAATGGTAAAGTGTTTGTCATGGACAAAATTACGATGAATTTCAATTAGATTACCATGGTCTAATTATTTCCTTGTTGAATTATCGATATTTTTCTGTGGAAAAATAGATGTAATTTGAAAATTCCAAATCAAGGTAAGTAGACCAAAGTACAGAAGCTTACATTACAGATTTTATGTCAATTTTCTCACAAGTTGATGGGTTCATTGCCTTGTGCTCTAAGCGCTCCATATAATAAACAAGGTTCAGCAGTTATTATAAAGCTCATGGTAAGCATATATGGATATATATGACGCGAAGCACTGTATTTTTTGTCGAGTTGAGTTGAGTTGATTTTGAGTTTTACGTCCCTTTCAGCAGCTAGGCTATTTGAGACGTGGACCTACCCCATATCGTAAACGTCGCCAACACCTACTGGCCTACTTGCGGGTAAACGTCGATCGTCAATATAGCGACGAGTCGAATGATTGCCACTAGTGTCCCACTCGCGGCAGGGTTTCGTCGAGTCGAAAGATATTTCTCGAGTCGGGGTGTTGAAGTTACCACCACGTTAGCAACGAGGACTTCGTTTTTCCCGCACTCCTTCGATTTGTCGCCCAGAATCGCGAAGGGTCCAACACGAACTATCGCCAGTCATGTGCATGCGGTTGTTATTATATATTATTTTTTCCTGACGAATTGTTCCTAAAGTGCGCTCCGGGGTCAAGAATAAGCTCTGCCTCAACTTCATAAAGTGAAAAATCTTAAGATAAGTGCGATAATTGTACGAATGTAGATGGCAACTGTCGTCGACCATTAGAAAGAGAGTATTGGAGAACTATGTAATAAAGTAAATATTCACTTGTAATTTTGTTATAATATTACATGGCAAACGCATTTTATCTTATCCAAAATAGTTATCGTCTCATATACACGGTTAAAGGAGCACTCTGATCGACCCCCTCAATGATTTATCCCTTTACAAGGGACGTTTCCTTCGTCGCTCCGTGCGAAGTCGGAAGAACACCCTCCCAGTAATCATAAGGTTGGTGGTTCGAACCCCGTCCGGGGTACTTTTTTGATACTTTTTTAAAGTGTTTTGACTTACTTTAATGTAAACAAATGACACATATAGGCGTTTTGATATGTTTTGGGGGGAGTAATTTTGTGGTTCATTTGCGTCTTGTCGCGTCTCTGCTACTGGTGGGCCACTGGTGGTATAATTTTCAAAACGGAAGAGGGGCCACCGCGGATCGTCGCTGCGGGGCCGTCAATTTTTTGGCGAGATGTTGCTAGTTGCCGATCGGTGGTCCACCGACGCTTACGGCATGGGGTACGGATTAACGTGAATCCGAACCACATGAGCTACCGCCGAGAATCGTACCAGGCTGTATTTCTTCTTTCTCATCTTGTTTCTCAACTAATATCGATCATTTTCAAGTACAGTATTTTTACTAACTAACCCACGATCTGTTTACCATATGTAGAAAGTGTACCTCTCCCCATAAAGGAGAATGTTAAGAAATGCTAGGAGACGTTCTGTTCATTGTCAATAAAGAGTTAATATACTGAATTCCGTAAGTTTAACGGCTTGTGAGATACTTTTTTTTTCGCAAATATTCGAATCCTACTATCCCTTAGGATATTATAATGAACGCAATATGATAACATCCCAGTTTGGATTAAGGACTAACTATATACCTAAAGCCATTTTATTTGACTGCAATTTGACCGTGATTATGAGGCACACATTATGAGGTACATTCAATTTCTTTATATATTAATTTATATATTACAGTGATTCAAAAACGTATTTTTTCCACCTCTAAAATTCACAAGCTGTGCCAAGTGGTAATATACGTCCTATTGCTATTATTACAATTACAAATATCACTAGCCAAAACTGCCTCTAGTTCTTTTTTCACTTAGAGATACTCATCTCAGGTAAGTAAACAGAAACAAATGAAAAAGGGAAATTGAGTTCTTGAAAGTAAAACGTAGACAAATTCAGCAGTGTTCAGAAGGTTATTTTTAAACCACTCTCGATCCTACTCATATGAGCTAAATATGCGGTTCTGATAAGTTGGAACTATCCGTTTCTCGCCACGTAGCAGAAATATGGCAAAAAAGAATTGTCTGTTACTGGCGGTCTTCGTGGCCGAAAGTACTAGCGCAATTTGCCAGTAATTATAATTGCTTTTGGTGTGGGTTGAAACCCGGGACAAGGAGAGTTTTTTAATTTTATATTTTGTTTTTAAAAATTTCAAAACACTTTTTTCATCAAAATAAAATGAAAATGATACTAAAAACTGATTACGTTAGTGTGCAGTTTTGGTATATAAATCATAGTATAAGTAGTAGTATTAGTTGAAGGAGGAGGAGCGGATTAGAAACCCCGCAGGGCTCGTTGTTCCACCTTGACTGCCATGATATAAATGCAACCTCTATTGCTTTTCAATTTTCTTCTTCAATTCCAACAAAGTGAAAATTTCTTTTATTACTACTATAATACACAATACATACACTAGAAGGTTTGAACAATCACAAGCTGCAACCAATCAGAAACGTGCTTTTAGTTTCTATGGTTAGGCCTCCGACGGTGTTCTCCATACGTAAACACGACCGGTTGTTGGAAACAAGGTGAAGGTCGACCCACCGGACCACATTACGTGTTTACACTGCTCATGAGTCCATGCCTTGTGGTCCTTGCACCAATGGATACGCCTCTTCGCATTTACTGCTGTGACCAGGGGTTTGGCGATAGTGGCCCTGCCATGAACTTTCATTTTATGAAATTCCCGTCGCACTGTTTTCTATGAGACCGTGTTCTGTAAACCGAAATTGAGTGCAGACGTAATTTTAATTGCAGGGGTCTTCTTTTTAGCTGCTACAATCCGTTTTAATGCCCTCTGGTCCCTATCTGACGGGATTGTCTTTCGACTACTGTCGTTCTTTGCAAACGTCGTTTGAACATGAATTGTGTATGCCCTCGTGACATTGGACAGAGTACCCCCACAATGTTCGCCACTGTTGCCACTGAAGCTCCAACCAGACGGGCACCAACGATCATACTTCTTTGGAAGTCTTTCGGGTCGCTGTATTTGACTATCTAGTTGCGGGAGCTCATGTGGTTCGGATTCCACGTTAATCAGTAGGTCCACGTCTCATATAGCCTCGCTGCTGAAAGGGACGCTAAACTAAAATCAACTCAACTCAACTTGACTATCTAGTTATATGAAGAAACCTTATTTTCAACATTATTCTCATCAGGCTGGTAGTGGTTACAATGTATATCGTGGTGCGCCCTTCCAAGAAGGGTATGATATTGGTAGTCTCCTAGGTGCTTTATTTCGTAGTGTATTTCCCTTAATAAAACAAGGTTAAAAAAAACTCTTGGTAAAGAACTGTTACGTACAAGTATTAATGTAGCCGGGAATGTACTGGGTGATAATAGACTTATTGACAAGTCTTTACAATCACGGTGAGAGGAAGCAAAAACTGATTTAAAAACAAAAGCTCAAAAGAAATTAAATCAGGTATTAGAGGGGTCAGGTAAGAGAAAAAGAAAAATTCAGTTTGCTCAGACAGGTGGTAAGAGCAGGAGGAAAAAGAATAGTAGATATTTTTAATTAAAATATGTACTTTACACCTCTCAAATTCTAACTATGGTTTGAATGAATTCAGAATGGATAACACTAATAAAGTAAACATATACAAAATACATGTTTAGTCTCTAAACTGTAATTTAAATCTTTTACTTATACGAGAGTAAACCGACCAGAAAGTTGATAATGTGCCCTCTCAAATTTTAAATGAGGATTCAACATTTATGCTTGCATCAGACTCGACGATCTATACATCAAAAACATACTTGATAATCACTTAAAATTTGTTTCCTAAGAATTTAACATTCAAGAATATGTTGTTGAGAACTTCTCTCCCCAGGAATCGAATCCAGAAAATGTAGATCAAAGGTATGCTACTCACTAAACCAACAAGAAGTGCTAATGTTTTTAAAAAAATAAGGATAGAATCAACCCACCTTTGAAAACATAAACTCTTACAACTCGAATAAAAAAGAAAGTCAGAGCTGTACTCCAAAATAACCACTTTTAAAAATTAAACTCTTGATATCGAGCTGAACATACAGAAAGAATCTTTAATATGTTCTATTTGAAAGTGAAATTTTTTTAATGAAAATTCAGATTATATATCAGCAATTGACGGTACAACATTCAAACGTTAGTGGTTAACTCAGTGTTTCATCATAGCTCTAAAAAATAGTATCATAACGTTATCCTGTTTAATTATCCATGACGTCATAACATTTAAATGTTAATGATTGGCTCAATGTTTTAGTCATAGTTTTAAAAAACCGTATCATGGCATTATCCTATTCAATTATTGAAGCCATTTCAATAAAGATAAAAAGAAAATTTATCAATTTGATGCAGTTGGATATCAGATGGATGATAGTAGATAGCGTTATAAATACCACTAAATCATAAATAATTTCACGAAATAAGTACATTCTTTTGTCATGATCTATCTAAAATAAGCACCCCGGACAAAAAAATATGAAGTGCGTACATTATTGCTCAATAAGGCGTTACGATCCTCCATCCACGAGTGGCATTTTTCTTCTGTACGATATTCAGCCTGGAACGCGACTGAATATGCGTACACCAGCTCTCATCGCAGGGTTCAATTCGAAATTAGACGACTGGGTCCTGTATTATACTCCTGCAGCAGTTCCTACCGGGTTTGGAACAGTTTATAGGTCTCTAATCTCAACAGATTTCTATAGTCGTGCTCGAACATGATGGGTTTCCTGCCATTGTAGCTCCGAGAGGATTGATTCGTGCCAGATATCCTCCATTCTGTACAGACAGTATCAATCGTAATCTCAGACATGCTAACGAATTTGTGCCATCTCGCGCAGGGTATGCCCGTGTTTACACCCGAAGGTAATGGCTCATTTTTGTCACATCCCTTTTCCACCCCATGGTTCAACTTGTTATAAAATAGTATGGCATTCGCATGCACGTTTTACTAGGCACATTCTGTCATAAATAACATACAATATTCACATTCGCGGTATCTGCAAGCATATTGGTATGCCAAGCCACTTTCCACAAGACCCCTAGAATGACCACACTTCATATTTTATCCGGGGTGTTTATATCACTATTTGCAAAACTAACTTTGGTAAGCTGGGAATAACAAATTATTTTTACTGTGATTTCATAAGTAATGAAGTAATTGTCACCATTAAAGTAGCAAATTCGTTTTACAAAAATTTCATAAATTGCAAAACAATTATCAGAAATCATTGATTTTGCATTTTAAATTACCATGAGTTAAATAAGCAATATGAATAGAATATTCGGTTATTTTATAAAATAAAGTTACTATGTTCCTTTAATGAATGATACTGACAAAGAAAACCAATACATAATATTATGTATATGTCTGGTAGTAAGCAATATAGTGACATGTGACAAGATTGCTAACGTCAATACTTGATTCATTTCAGAAAAAAATGCTGACTTTGATTTAAAATATATGGTTATAGGTTAGCACAGACACAAGTCTTTTAAAAACTTTTCAACACTTTTATTTTAATCAATGAACGGAAGCGATATGAACTGATGTGATTAGAGATATTAACCAGGTTCTAAACTTCCCCTCTCCTTCCTCAGTCCCTTCTCAGAGAATCAATGCATCCTTTTAGGGTGAAACAATACACACTACCTTTTCTTAATTTGACAATTAGACACCCCTGAGTCAAGTCACAAATCGAAACTGAATTTTCACCTTGTTACTCTAAAATTGTCAAAATTAGGTATAACTCCCAAATTTTTGCAATTTTCTACGCATCCAAGGAAACGAAAGAGAATGAAATGCCTAAATTTAGAGGAATTAGTCCTGGATCATGACCCTAGCCTCCTACCAAAATTCGACCTTGAACTTTGATCCCCAAAATAGGTACCACTCCCAAAATGTGGCCCGGGCCATGGCACCTCTCCATTTTTGCTGACTCATCTAGCATTGCGTCTCCCAGTACTACTTTATATGATCAGTGGTTTTTCTTTCTCCTCATATGTAGAATGTAGTGAAATAATATATGCACGCAATGGATTATAATGCCATTGATATATAGCACTCATAGGACAACACGCTCAAGCAATAGAGATTAATCTCAGAGTGGAGACATTTCTTTGTGCGTCAAACCCACAGCAAAAGCCTGTTCGTGTTGAACAGGTTTACCAACTGTCGTATTCTGGTTGAAATGCTAGGTTTAAATTAAGCTGTTTTTGTACATTCGTTTCGTGATCAAGTACTGTAGCAAAAGTACTTGATCCACTTATTGAAGTTATAACAGTCAGGGGCGAGATACGTTTGCTGCTGACTGTACGAAACTTTTCCTTCATTGCTTAATACAGTAATACATTACAAATTGTTTTGTTGAAATTTGTGTGAGTGACACTAAAAGTTAATGATTATATGTTGCCTATTATTCGATAATGTACGCGGTACAAAATGATAGAAGACTTGTATAATATTTTTCAATTAATTTGGTTGAAATTTAAGTTTGTCCCACAATATTTTAAATGATTTTGTATAGTTCATTATTCGTTAATAGAAACAGTACAAAACTTTTTCTTCGTGGAATAAAAAGGTACAAAACTGGTACAAAACTTTAATAATAATTTTGTTAAACTCATAATGGAAAATATTTCAGCCCTAATCTTTGGCTGATGTTCTTATATTTCTATAATGCTAATCTTGTTATTGTAAATCGTATGAATTAAATGAATAATTAACTTTGGGAACTGACACATAGCTTGAACGTAGAAAAATATTTTAAGTGAAATGTGTCCACGTTCTAATATGAATAGTATAAAATAATATCTCCGAAATTGAAGGGTTGAATATTTAATCATAGAGTGTAATTAGAAAATTAAGCTCAATATCTGAATATTAAGCAAATACCTTTAGCATAACGCTATGAGTAAGCTTTGGTATCTATGGTCTTATTTAGAATATTAACTTTTATCAGCTACTCCTTATTACTTGCATATGAATGATAACTTCAATTCTTCGCTGCGGGCGTATACTTGTGTTATTAAGTTTCTAGAATAAATAAAATCTCCTATTTGAATGGGGCTGTAGCACCAAAAGGACTCACTTCCCTCAAATCTGAATTCCAGCTCTTCAGTGGCTGTAGTTTCGAGTGTCATGGAAACAATAAAACCATGGAAACACTAAGCATCCGTGATGAATATCAGCAAAATCATCTAGTTTATTCTGTTATACACGTGACATTTTACCATAACCTTATTAAATACAACGTTTTCTTCGTGAAATATCAGGTAATATTATATTCTGATGTTTCACAGTAAAGAAGGAATGAGAATCTAGTGTATTAGTTCATATTGTAACTAATTTCAACGTCTTTTTTTCCTTCCGCTAACTGATATGATTAATAGAATGGAAATGATTTGAAACTTATACAATTTTCTGGTGTTGAGTGTGATTTTTTTTATTTCTTGAAGCGAGTTTGAACTCACTGAAGTTATGGACTCTTTCTTTCGGAGCAGATTCTAAATACATTTTCCCATAGTTTATACCAAGCTAAACACCTTTATCACATTTATACCTGTAGATGTAGCCATTGCATGACAATATTAAGCAAAATACTTAGGCATCGAGAAAAGTTGAATCGTTGAACAATCAGTTTGCTCAAACTCTGTCTCAAATTATTTTTCTCGAAGTTGATACTTACCTAAATATTTTTCTAACGCCAAAAAATGATAGACTCGCTCTATTTCATGGTAATCGTTAACCCTTTAGAGACGGTTATTTAAAATGACTCATTCTTTAGAGAAAAAGAAATAAAAACGACAAAATAAATAATTTTCAAATTGAATTTTTAGTATGTTGCAATCCAGAGAATGACTTATTTGACAAATTAAACGCAAAGAAAGGTTTAAACCACACCACACCTTCTCTGTCCAGATGTGTTTACACATCACACACGTTCTCAAAGGAGCGATCAACTGTAAATTTATACGTTTCGCCCACCTTTAAATGGCTCAGTTAGGAACTACAGCCAATCTTTTTTCAGAGACGCAAAAACACAGGCGCCCTAAAACCTATCCGCTCTTATATTGGGTATTGAATTACTGATTTGAAAAATTAAACACAGATGAGGCTTATATATCACACCCGCCCTCTTCGTCCAGATGTTTTGTTATATGCCGCACCCGTCCTCAAAGTAATGATTGTTAATATACCACTGCTATCTCTAAAACAGCGTTTCTCAAAGTATGGGTCGCGAGAATGTTTTCCTTTTAATTTTGAAAATTTTATTTTGGTGCAGAAACATATGGTGTAAAGTACTACTCAGAAAATAATAATTGGAAGCATTTGTTAATGAGGTGAAGAGTGAGTGGTTGCCCAGAGCTCTGCCCTGTTGTACAGACAGTAGAGATGCTGGGAAAGGACGGAAAGAGAGTGAGCGAATCAAAATCTGTCACGAGTAGGGCATTACGTAGGGAGTAGTGTTAGCTCTACGTTACCTTTCGATGGAAACACTTTAACCCTATTTGCGGATGCGTACAATTTCACATGATACAGTTATTGAGAACAAAATTTACATTACACTTGTTTGATCATCACCAACTGATATTCTCGTACTGACATGGCTACTATATTCATAAGTTTACATTACAATTTAGTTTGAAAGTGATATATGTAATATAGATATATAAGAAACCAATAAATTTTGATGTATTAAAATTTAAGTGGAGCTCTGCTTTGTAAAATTTGTGTTCACTCGAGGTGTTCACAACATCCACAAATAAATTTTCTAATAATTACTCATACGGATTGTTGTTGAGCGTACTGGAATTAGAGATACGATTTACAAAATTTAATTGCTTTGAAATATACTACCATTACATAAAATGTCAAATTATATTTGAATAGAAGTAGGTGGGCCACAAAATAGTTTTTATTATTTAATGTGGGTCGCAGTAACGTCAAGTTTGAGAACCACTGCTCTAAAGAGTTTAGCTGAGAAAAGAATAAACAAAAATAATATGCTTATTATCCGATTTTTCACGAACTTCTCTCAAACCTTTGTGTTATCGACTAGTTTCATTGAGTCTAAGCGAAATGATATTCTTGTGTACTAAATGTTAGTTGTTTAAAATCTTAATATGGCTTTCTTTTCCTATGACCAACCTAATAAGGAATGTGAGCTATCTAACAGAGCTCAATTTCGATGAAACTCAAAACATTGTTAGGATATCTAACAAGAAGAACATCATAGTTAAAATTGCAGCTGCTTCCGCAAATCAGTAAAGACAGAATCATTTATTATTATTATTATTATTATTATTATTATTATTATTATTATTATTATTATTATTATTATTATTATTAAGAATTCTACCTTTTGGCAGGTCCTGGGACTAATGAGTTCTTTTTTTTGTTTAAGTTTGGGCCTGGATATGTTTCTTCTACATTTCTCGACGTTCAGCTTTCTCTTTTAACTAATATTTTCTTCTTTTTTCAAATCATCGATAAGTTGTATTTTTCTTCCGATTCTTTGCTTTCCTTCCATTTTCCCTTGTATGGCGATATGAAGAAGATTTCTTGGCCAAATGTCCAATCCAATTAGCCTTCCTGCGAAGGATGCTGGTTGAGAGCCTTCTCTTCTCTCCAATCCATTTCAAAATAACTTTGTTTGTTACTCTCTCTCTCTCTCTGTCCATTTTACCTTCTCCATTTTCTTCCAACACCACATTTCGAAACTCTTTAAATATTTTTTTCTCTAACTACCTTAATGTCTATATATCTGAACCACACGGTCCAATGCTCCATATACAGCACTTGGCCAACTTCTTTCTTAGTCCAATATTAAGCTTGCTAAATAAGAGGTATCATTTCTTGTTGAATGCTTCTTTGGCTATTGTAATTCTTGACCTGATCTCTGGTACAGTAAGCGTCTCTCGTGAAAATATTTCCCAGATACTTGAAATTATCGATCTCTTCAAGCTGTCTTTGTCCTACTCTGAACCTTAGGGGCTCATTTCCATTTATTAAAGATAAAGCCTAGACTCGAATTAAACTAAATATCAGGCCAAAAAATAACTTTTTATATGAATACAGCTCTAGAAATTGAGATCTAATATTGATTGATACTAGACAATGTAATTATTTGCCTAATCTTCGCAGTTTTTTTTATCTAATCCTAGTTCATCTGAACAGGACTGAATTAACTTCCTCAAGTACTATATGTCAAACAATTATATGTATGTTTTCCGCGGGATAGTCCCTTGCCCCTTGCTGCTATGAAAATAAAATACTACACATTACCCCATATGATTTCACCAGTAGCTTCCTATTTGCTGATCAGTTAAAACAGTATTCCTGGACATGGTAGTGTTGCATATCCAAATAAGCTGGGTTATTTGGATACCTTTGATTACCAGAGAGAGAGGATCGATCTCAAGACCAGCTGCCTGGGACACCTACGGTTATTACCCTTACCGAGGACATCGTCTCCCCATAGGACATTGTGCAGAATGTCGTCATCATCAGAAAGACATTATTCTTTATAAAAATTGTAGTCTCAAGCATCAGTTGATGCATAATTGTAAAATTCTTTAGAAAACAATAAACTTAGAGCGTCAGCGACTTCTTCCTTTGCCTTTAGTTTCTTGTACTGTCTCATCACTTTTCTGTTTACCTTCCGTCTTGATTTCTAGCTATTTATTTCTGCTATGTTAAGTGGTCCTGTATTTACTTCATGTCATCAAGTTCAATATTCTTGGTTTTCTGCGACATCGTCACAGCGTCGAGGACAGCGTCCTGCCAGCCGATGACCAACTTGGAAGAAGCCGTCGTTAGTGCACTTGCACTAAGCCCACTTTGTGCCGTCATCGAGCTGAATTTGGATTTTCACTAGGAAAATACCACGGAGTGAGGGCAACAACCAGTTGCACTCGAAAGCAATAAAAACTTGTCATTTTGGAAAATCTAGATGAGATCTAGTCAGACGGAGGAGAAGAGAGCGTCGCAGCTCACATCGAACCTCATTCTGTCGTGAGGATAAGCCTTGACTTATCACTCACAAACAGGACAACTTAACGTTAATATCTTACTTATCTTAGAGTCATAACTAGCTCTACTTTCATCCACATGTTTTATTAGTCGCTCATGTCTCTTAAATTAAAATTGTGTTTGTTTTATTCCAGTTAACCTCATTGGTGGTGAACACATTGGTGTGTTAGATGCTCACAGTGAGCATGGGTAAAGCACAAGTACGGCATTCACCCCGTACTTCAGTATAAAAAGCATTCATGCTATTTCGGACTAGACCCAATGTTCTGTACTGTTACATGGAATGTTCTGTACTGTTACAGTAGGGAAAAATGTACTGTATTTGTTTTTTTCGTGCATTGCTCGAAAAACATAAAGAGTGAACGCAATAAAAACGAAACAAGGAAAAAATACAATGCGTTGTAAAGTACTTTGGCTCTTTCGACAAATCATTTAATGTAGCGCTTTCGTTGTGAACAGGTCTTGATGGAGCCCTCCCCGCTGATTTAGTGGATAGCACGTGGACCTTGTGTAGAGGGTCCAGGGTTCGATTCCTGGTGAGACAGCCTTTGTGATTTTGACTGTCCTCGGTGTTTTTGTGTTCGTGTTTCTGTCGTTCTAGGTGATTGGAAAAAGGAAGTTAGAACAAGTAAAACTAGTAATAAGTAGTTGAAGTAAGTTACAAAAACAAAAAAGTGGCTAGCACCTGCAATTTTGGTGTACGGGGTCCGGGTTAGATTTCCGATTGCAGAGCCTTTGGAATTTTAACTGTCCTCGATATTTCTGTATTCGTGTCCCACTCGTTCTAGGTTACTGGTAAAGCGAGTTAAACAAGTAAAAAGCGAGTAAAATTAAATAGAAACTAGGAATAAGCATATACGCAAGTTAATAAGGCACCTTCGGTGAATCAGTTAAATTTAAAAATGGCATAATCGGTAACACTGTAGGCTCAAGTTGATGGAGTCCTCAGACCGATTCCCTCTGAAGACATGCTTTACATTTTTTTTTACAAAAATAGAAGTTTAGTTAAAAATTACCCAGTTATACGAGAAAAGAAAATTGTGTAGAAACACAACATTTCACTTTTGTATCACATTATTGCGACGAAATATTATCATTTCTTGCAGTTCAAACCATGAGCAATAAGTTAGTGAATAATGTTTTTCGGTCATTTTATAAACATGTCCAGTGTGTTGTCGTCAGTAGAGCTCTACACTGTAGACCTTAAAGTCGCAAGTTTCTAAAGAAAACAGCATATTTATTATTATTATTATTATTATTATTATTATTATTAAATATGATAATAATAATAATAATAATAATAATAATAATAATAATAATAATAATAATAATACTAGAAGGACAAAAGAAGGAAAAAAGCCACATAGTCGAAGCTATTGATAAGAAAAGAAGAGATATACTTTATGGCAGATGCTTCTTAGGTTTACACATGAATGTAATAATATTATTACATTTACGAATTGTTAGATAGAACTATTATTTTACAACAAGGAATGGAGTATAAATATTTCTTAGCTGGTAGGAGTAGTGAATTTTGTTTCGCCCTTCTTGAATTGATTTTGAGTTTAACGTTCTTTTCAGCACCGAGGCTATATGAGACGGGACCTACTAATTAATGTGGAATCCGAACCACATGAGATTCCGCCGGGAATCGAACCCGGGTCTTGTTCTAGATAGGAAGGTGAAGTGACACCTGGAATAAAATAGTTCTTGTGACTAGAGTTGTAAGTTCGATCACTATTTGTAATTTGTGTCATTCCTTAAATGCTTTATGAATCTTGCATGTAGTGTTAAAGCTAATAATAACTTATTGACGAAATTAAGAGTAAAATTGAAGACCAACGAAGACAGAGTAATGTGTACATGTGTCTTGAACAAATAAATCAGTTTCCCATCGTCACTCGTAAAATATTCGATAGCAAGTTAGTTTGAAGATCTTGTGGTCCACGGATCGATTCCTGTGAACGCCAAATCATTTTTATTTCTTAAACACAAGTAAAAAAGCAAAAAAGAAAACGTTTAGAGATGCATGAAGTTTAGAGCTAACAAGGAAGACCAAACCGGAGGTATGAGTCATTACGTGACTTATTTAAAGAAACAATAAATTGGAGGAAAGATGTGTTGTATCTGTCTAGGATAGGAGTGTAAATGAAAAAGGAAACTACAATACCAATGTTCAGTTGGAAAATAAGGGGATTGCGCTCACTCTTAATAGAAATAGATATAAAATATAAAAATACATTAAAATAAGTAAAAACATTGAATTTCTGTGAACGTGAGAGACACTTTTTCTCTCGTGTTTAGAAACATTAGCGGAAAATAATGAAATAATCTAAAACATCAATCTTTGAGATAATGTAGCAATAGTTACATAATTATTAAAATATCGTAAGGACACAATAATGGAAAGTACGTAAAAATTACTTTCTATATATATATATATATATATATATATATATATATATATAGAAAATCAACAAAAGATATTACTTCACTCTTACCAGAATTTCTAATGGAATTTATAGTAATAAGCATTACAAAGAATTTAATTTGCCTGAGAGCTTCAAAAGAAGCAAGATAAAGAAAAAGTGAATGAAATAAAATTTTCAAACACGACTCCATTAGCAAACTTTACTTTAGCTCTCCACAGTTGTACTGGGTATGGTAGAGAGCCGAGAAGGATGATGTCCAAAATTATGACAGAATTGGTGGAATACATAATGTGGGAGGAAACGGGAAAACCCTTAGAAAACCCGGGAGCACGGAGTTGTCCACCACAAACTCACATGATAAGACCCTTGGAACCTGAGGTGTGTGTGCTCTATCACTGTGAGCCACCATGACTATCCCGAAAAGGGAAAGAAGTTAGTACATCACGCCATGTTTGCATGGAGACATTAAAACATGGTATAATGATCATTTGCTGCAATGACATCAGACAGACGTTTCTCATGTTTGCTAATAGATTGGAACACATTGCCGGATGCACTCGGAATGATCCCAGAATTCCATCACGTGATTCTGAAGAAGTTCCCAGTCCGGGTCTTTCGACGTATTTCCCATTCTTGAACCATATAACACCAAAGATCTTCTAGGAGGTTAAGTGCAGGAGATTTGGGAGGCCAGTATATGCAGAGCAGTTCAGGATGATCATTGAATCATTCCGACATCTGTCTTGATGTATGAACTGCACTATCGTTTTGCATAAAGATGAATTCCTTCTGTTCCGGGAAATGTCTTGAAGGGATGACAGTAGCTTGTTCTCTAATAATTAAATATAGGTAGCACTGGTCATTCACCAAGGAACAATGCGTTTGTTTTCCCGGGGTTCTCCCGTTTCCTCCCACTTTCTTCATTCCACCATTTCATTCATCACTCATCATCACCGTCTCCTTTAGCCTAACCGGCATAACCGTGGGACGTAAAACTCAAAGATTTCATTTCATTTCATTTTCACCCAGGAACAGGCACGAGCTCTCCAGGACCCGCAGCTGTCATATAATCCCAAAATTGAGCTGAGACGCGGCCAGAGTGCGATGTTCGAGCTACGTGCTGCAAGTGATATCGTGTTTCACGTGTTTGGTATAATATTACTCTTCCGTGTTGGTCGGAACGGAATACCTTCTCGTCGGATCAGAACACTAGGTTCCAATATCCTTGGAGAGTGTTCACATGCAACTGAGCCTATTCCAAGTGCCTTGCCTGGTGCTCTTCTGTTAGAATAGTTTTCTTTGCGGAACGTGCATGGTAGATTCCAGCCGACTTGAGTCGTTGTCTTGTTTCGTGTGATCACTCATATTCTAGTACGTTATCCCTCAAAATAGATCGATGACGTAAGGGCTGATTTCGCATCTCGGTAATAAGGTCTGCATCCTTTTGCACAGACGTTGCTCGCGGCCGGCCACTTCGACGTCTTGACTTTACCCAATCCACATCATCTTGCTCTGCAAAACGATTTAGCCACTTACGAATTGTTTGAGGATCACACCTATGAGCTCGAACAATGTGAAACAATGCCTCACCATTTGCTGCGCGACCGATAATTTCACCTCGCCGAGTAGCGCTTAGTTCTACATACCCCGATTTCGTGCCATGGACTTGAGTGTCTTGCTGTGAGCACGCGACAGAAACTTTTTACACAATAAACTTGACGGGAATGCTGGCTACAAGGTTAGGTCTGTGTATAGCAGAAAAGAAATAAGTAAATAAAAAATATCACGAAATAAATATCTTTTATTTTATTATGTTTATCGCATATGCGCATGCTACTAGGTTTATATTTATCTGTTGGTTTAGCTCAGCTAAAGTAAATTTTGCTATCTTTTTAAACTAAACATCTGATTTATTGTTTGTTTCCAGTTATGGAGTTACGAAACAACTGACTCACTGTCTTACGTTTGTTTCCGTCCACCAAAACGCCTTAGCCACCTCTAAAGAATACTTTATTCAGTCTGTAATATCCTTTTCTGACTTTCAGTAACCGCATAAATAAATAGTACGGTATTGAATGATAAGCGTATCTGTCAAAAGGGAACGAGTACTGCCACTTCATAGCATAACTACAATCAAAACTATATTACGGTAGATATACTATTTTCCACACCTATTAATCACTATTACCGATAGGAATGCTTCTGTAATTCTAAACCTCAGAAATTGCAACATTGAAGGGAAATTGTGATACTGGTGAAAGATACAAACAACCTATCTGGTTTAAGAGAAACTAAAATACGCATAAAGTGAACGAATACATGATAAAAATTTTATTATGCTTGCTGTAGCTAACTAGGAAATATTTTCATATGTGGGTGGTTCGGTTTGGATGAAATTTGATCAGAAGGAAACTATGGTTTACACACAGTATGAAAATATTGGGCATGTTCGTGAAGTAGAACAAACTCGAGTTAAAAAAAGACAGTGAGGTAAAGTAAGCAAAAGCAGTGGCAGAAATGCATTCATATACCATACAAAAATAAGAAACTAGCCGTAACTGATATGATAAAGTTACTGCTATTAAGAAGGCCCGTATTCAAATCTCGTTGCGATCCTTTATTATAATTTTTTATAGTCGCGAGTCAATTACTAACTAGCATGTTTCACTTTTACTCGTAATGTTTCTGTTTTGTTGCATTAAAATCTCTTGAGACATATTCTTTCAATCATACTGCTTACAAATGGATGCGCTTTCATTAATGTTCATTGAATATAATTGGAATGACCTCTAACTAATGCAAAATATTCTTGATATATCATGCTGTTCTCAGAACATTCATCAAATTTATGTGTTTTATTCACGTGTCAATAAAACTCTGCATCATCTAGAGGCCACTGAAACTTATTAAACGAAAAAGAATTTTAAAACAAATGTCGTTTCCTAAGCAAAAAATGTAAAAAAAAGTATGTGCCAAGAGTTGTTCCAAAAGCTAAATAATTTACGTTCAAAAATGAAAACACTCCTCATAACAACTGAAACGCGACAACTTCAACACATTTAAAAAAAAAACTTGGTCGAGATTTGAATACTGGTTCTCTAAGTGGCAGTCTATGCATCTATGAAGTTGACCAACCTATCAAATTTCGACTCGAAATCAAAACCAATCGTTTGTATTCGTTAGTTATTGATTGTTTTGAAGAAAAATCGTTCGTTTCGAAGAACTTGAAGAGGTATTTACAAATTATGTTAGGGGGCAACTTCACACTTTTGTTGTTTTTTTAAATATAGAAAACATCTTTTTACGTATTTTCCATTCATGTCTTACGATATTTTAATAGTTAAGTAACTATTGCCTCAATATCTCAAAGAGAGATGTTTTAGTCTATTTCATTATTTTCTGTTGATGATATTAAACGCAGGAGAAATGTTGTCTCTTACGCTCATACAAATCCAAAGTTTTTACTTTTGTTTTACCTAATGTATTTTTATATTGTCTACTTCTCTCCATTAAGAGTGAGCGCAATCCTATTGTTTCCCAACAGAACATAGCTATTGTAGTTTTATACTTGGTAGCCCTAAATTTCATGCGTCTCGATTCGTTTTTTTGCATTTTCTAGTTGTGCTCAAGAAATAAAAACGGTTCGGCATGCACCGGAATCGATCCATGCAGCACAAGATCTTGAGACTACCTTGCTATCAAATACTTTACGAGGGACGATGGTCAAAGCAGAGAAACTGTTTTATTTGTACAAGAGATATACGCACATTACTCTGGATTCGTTAACTTGATCTGTGTGCGAGTTTAAACAACTAACTCGGTCTTTAAATTTTACAAGTGATTTCGTCAAAAAGTTATTATTATCTCCAACGCTACATACAATGTTGACAAAGCATTAAAGGAATGACATAAATTACAAATAGTGTTCGAAATTACTACTCTAGTCACAAGAACGATTCTTTTCAAAGTGTCACCTCGCCTTCCTATCTACAAAAAGATTCGGGTTCAATTCCCGGCGGTAGCTCATGTGATTCGGATTCCACGTCAATCAGTAGGTCCCGTCTCACATACCCTCGCAGGGACGTTAAACTCGAAATCAACTCAACCTGTCTAGAAGAAACAAAATTCATTACTGCTAACAGCTAACAAATATTTATACTCCATTTCTTGTTGTTGTAATAGTTCTATCTGCCAATTCGTAAATGTAGTAATATTATTACGTTCATATGTAAACCTAATATGTAAACCTAAGAAGCATCTGACATAAAGTATATATATATATATATATATATATATATATATATATATATATATATATATATATATATATATATATATATATATATGTTCTGTTCCTATAAATAGCTTCGACTCAGTGGCGGCTAATGATAGTGTTGCAGCGTTGCGGAATGTCTGAAGTATTTCAAGAAAAAAACGTAGTAGTAGTAGTAAAGAACAGGAAAAAATACTTTCTGGTACTCCCATATACTTTAAATAAATATTTGTTACTTCTGTAACTGTAAAACCCATTAATCCGTTTTAAAACGAACAACAACAACAACAACAACAACAAAAAACAAATCAGAGAGTTTCTAATTTGTATTACGTTGCAGCGAGCATACAACGACCAGATTTCTACAGCGTGGCAATTGGAGCTTAAGTCAAGTCTCCTTACCCCCATCTCAGAAGTTAAAGGCTCTGGTCTTTGCAGTGCTTCTGCAACAACGCAGCACGGTTTCCAGTGAACGAGATTTTTCGCGCTAAATAAGATTTCTGAATTTTATTTCACTACCAATTACAAATGGAATTTATTTTTATGCTTTCATATTTTTGTGAACTAAATATTAATAAGTCAATATATAGAATCCCCCTCTGTGAATAGTATTTTAGTATATACATATTTGTTTTATAAAACAAATGCATTTTATACTCTTGATAACATTCCACATAAAACTGTATGATGGGAAACGCCACATTGTATTTAGTACTAGTTAGCAGTGTTCAGAGGCGCTTCCACAAAGGGGGTCCACCAGATTCGGACCTACCAAAAATTTCAACTTCGCGGTAGACTTTATTAACGAACTATACTTGTTTAACAGAAAAATTCTTGATGTAGGCCAAATATTTTATTATACAATTCCTCATGTACTCCTTCTTTTCTTATAAAATTAATAGTTCTATGGTATTATTTTTTTAAGAAATAAAGGTGTAAATAATTACTTATCGTCTTTTTTGGTGCAAGATAAGACAGGTTCGTTATTACATAGACATATTGGACCCCCTCAAATACTTTAAACTCCTAGCAACAGTGCAGAACTGGCAATGTTCTTTGTTTTGACGATCTTTGACTTTTTATTTCTGTTACATGCTGATCCTACATCTGGCAGGTTTCAAAGTTTGCTTCCCAGAACTTATCACATTGATAAGCATTGTTTCCTCTCGTATGAAAGTATATTGTATTCATCGTGCATTGCTTACAACCAAGACGAATGGTTTGGAATGTAGTTTTTATTCACGCATGTGTGTGGGTTGGTGTATATGTGACATTCTCAATTCATATACCTCTTTTGTATCAGCTGTTTTTTTCTGAATCAGCTGTTTTGGTTTCTAGTTATTAGATTTATTTTAGTTATGTGTGCTCTAATTCTGCAAATAACCACAAATTCTGAATGAGTTCTATGCCATGACTGCTGTAAATAACTTATAAAAAACAATTTCCCCAACTCTCCACTGAGGAAAGCTTGCAATTAACACTTAGACAAAACAAGCAAAGGGCAACTCAGAAGTGTTCGAAAAAAATCGGTTTAAATTCACAGGACACCTTATGGAAGCAATGTTCTTTGCCTTGGTTATATTTCCACAATTTGTTTAAATTTATATAAATAAACTGGCAATAAAGTGTGTTCAATTTACATTTTTTGTAACACTAATCTGCAACGGGCTGTCATCAGTCTATGTTGCAGAAGAATTTGGATCACTGTTAGAGACTGGGTTTGCTAGAATGAATTATCTAGAAAAAATATTTAGTGCATCTACAAAGCTCCTTAAATTAATATTAACTTTACCTATGACGTCAGCAAAAGGAGACAGGCATTTTTCCACATCGAAAGGAATTGACACTTTCAAGAAATTGACACTTTCAAGGAATTGAATGTTCGAAGAAAGGTTATCATGATTGGTTGTGCTTTCCATCGAAAAAACCTGATAATGGGAATGCCAGAGTTCAACCAGCATGTATTAGATAAATTTACTCCAATCAAAGAAAGGAGAATAAATCTACTAATTAAATAAGGTGATTAACCGGATAAAATGTTCTGCATTATTTTTTATTTTTTAAAAATATAATTTTATTCAATTTCACATGTTACGTAGCATTTGCATCTAGAGATATGCTGATTAGTCAATGAGTCCAGTTTTCTTTTGTCTCCGATCATTCATACTGCAACACCCGAAACCATGATCCACCGGTCGCCACTGCTTCGACTATGTGGCTTTTTTATTCCTTCTTCTGTCGTTCAATTAATAATAATAATAATAATAATAATAATAATAATAATAATAATAATAATAATAATAATAATAATAATAAATTTACTGCTTTTGTCAGGAACTTGCTACCTTAAGGTCTACAGTGTAGAGCACTGCTGACGACAACACACTAGACATCGTTTATAAAAGACCGAAAAGCATTAATCACTAACTTATTGTCATGGTTTGAACTGCAATAAATAATATTTCTTCGCGATAATATGAATACAAAACTGGAATGTTATGTTCCTACACAAGTTCCTTTTCTCGTATGACTGGATAATTAAAAATCTTCTATTGTTGTAAAGAAAATAAAACATATGTCTTCACCGGGAATCGATCTGAGGACCCCATGACCTTGAGTACTTTTCTCGTATACTAGGCCTCCTTGACCTTTACTAAATTCGACAGGGACACAAACACATACATATCCAGGACAGTTAAAATTCCAATGGCTCTCCCACCAGGAATTGAACCCGGGAACCCGTACACCAAAGATGCATGTGCTAGCCACTTTTTTAAAAAAGTTAGCTGACTCACCGAACGTGTCTCAGTAACTTACTTGTACTACTTATTACTATTTTTTTCTTCTTTTACTCGTTCAACTTGCTTTTCCAATTACCGAGAAAGACAGGGACACGAACAAAGAAATATCGAGGACAGTTAAAATCACAAAGGCTCTCCCACTGGGAATCGAACCCGGGAGCCCGTACACCAACGGCGCACGCGCTATCCACTAGATCTTTTTTAAAAAAAAGATTAACCGATCATACCTCAGTTTCCTGAGCAACCCGAGTTTCCTCGTATACAAGGCCTCTTTGACCTTTTACCATATTCGACAGGGGCACGAACACATATATATCCAGGACAGTTAAAATTCCGACCTTTTTCCTCAGAGGGTTTCAAACCCCCAGTGGATTGTGCCTCATGATCCGAAGCCGAACGCCCGAGACCACTCGGCTATTTTCACCGGCCGACCAGCGGGGAGGACTCCATCAAGACCTGCTTACAAGGAAAGCGCTACATTGAATGATTTATCGAAGGAGTCAAAGCACTTTACATCGCATTGTGTTTTTTCATTGTTTCGTTTTTATTGCGTTCACTCTTTGTGTTTTTCGTACAATGCACGAAAACAACAAATGCATTTTTCGCTACGATGTCCAGGAACACTATTTTAACTGATCAGCAAGTAGGAAGCTACTGGCGAAATCATATGGAGTAATGTGTAGTGTTTTATTTTCATAGCAGTAAGGGGCAAGATACTATCCCGCGGAAACATGCAAATAATTGTTAGACACATAGTACATCATTAATATATACAACTTCAGTTAAAACCAACTGTAATAACTCCATTAAAATAGGTAAAATTTAAGTAAAGATCAAAGTTTCTTAGATGCAGTGACACAGTGGCAGATGCAGTAAATATTTATGTTTAAATTCCCATGAATATTCCCGTAAGGCTAAGGAAGAAGAATGATCCAAGCAAGTGAATAATGATGGAAGAATTAGCGAAATGAGAAAGTGGGAGGAAACTGGACTCTCGAGGAAACTCATGGACACGATGTTGTCAACCACAAACTTAGTTGGTCGGTGATCGAACCAGAGACCCCACACAGCAGAGGTAAGAGGTCTATCACTGAGCCACCGCGCCTCCTTTTTCTCATTAGATATAAGGACGTTGGTAAGGAAAGCGCTTGATATGAAAACTGAGTCATGCTGTTTCTGATTTCAAATATTTCCAGAATTAGAAAGAAAAGTAATATCTATTGGCCCATACAATTTACAAACACAACTAATTGGAATAATTGGTCTTTATTGGCGCTATTTTGAAGACAGACGTCTTGCGTTCTGATTAAAACTTTTTACCTGGGAAGAGACTTGTGCTATATTAAACTGAACTGGGAATTTACCAGAAAACCATTGTTATCAGCTTGTCTGTTACAGTGTAGCAGAAATGTATTAATGAATTAACTTATTATACTTCTTATTACGGCCACAACGACGGATTGCCTTTTCGGACATACTGCTGTTTAGAAAGACATTCTTACATGTACTACATGTATAGGTCATTTCATGTCAAATCACTTAATTTTAAAACATGACAGTGCTTAAATGTCTCAGATTCTCTTCATTTTTTTTTCATACATTAATACCAACGAAATTATGATAAATTAATTTTCTCCGATTTTTTTTTTTTGGATGAGAAATGGGTCGGGAAGAAATTTTTAAAAAAATGTGAATTTTGCCTTGATTTCACTTTCCGGCACTCAGCATCATGGAACTAAAATTACCATAACTTCCTTTTTTTAAAGTTATTTGGCTTTTCCATGTGTCAAATGAAAGCTTAATTTGTTCTCTTTCAGAAGATCCCAAGTATCCTTGCAGAAAGTTACACTGTCAAACATTAATGGGCATACAAAGGAAATTTTAGGGTTTTTCACAAATGTGCCGTTGCTAAGAAGTTACAACTATGAAACTTTTGAAACTTTTTTGTACATTCATCTTAAAACGTACATGGTATGGTTAAAACATAAAGATGGTGTTTTTTGTATTTTTGTAATTATTATTTTTTATGTATGGAAATATACAGTTTTAAGTTTTGTTACAAATTGTGTCATTGCGCGTAAGTTACAATTATGTAACTTTTTAAACTTTTTAAATAGAATCATCTTAGCACATATATGATATGGTTAAAATATAAAAAGGGTGCTTTCTTTGACATTTTTGTAATTATTATTTTTTTTTGGTATTTTACGTGTATGGTATTTTTAGTATTTTTAAATGTATATACAGTTCTAAGTTTTGTTACAAATTGTGTCATTGCTCGTCAGTTACAACTATGAAACTTTTGAAACTTTTTAATAGAATCATCTTAGCACATACATGATATGCTTAAAAATAAAAAGTGTGCTTTTGGTATTTTTGTAATTATTATTTTTTTGGTATTTTACATGTATGGGAATATACAGTTTTAAGTTTTGTTACAAACTGTGTCATTGCTCGCAAGTTACAACTATGAAACTTTTAAAAGTTTTTTAATAGAATTATCTTAGCACAGAAATGATATGGTTAAAAATAAAATGGGTGCTTTAGTATTTTTGTATTTTTTTTTTAAAAAAAAATTAAGTGCACGGAAATATACAGTTTTAAGTTTTGTTACAAATTTTGTCATTGCTCATAAGTTACAAGTATGACACTGTTGAAGCTTCTTTTTATAGAATCATTTTATCACAAAAATGATATGGTTAAAACATAAAAAAGATGCTTTTGGTATTTTTGCAGTTATTATTATTATTATTATTATTATTATTATTATTATTATTATTATTATTATTATTATTATTATTATTATTTGTGTTTTAAATCCACAGAAATATACAGATTTACTGTTTTTAACAGATTATGCCTTTCCTCTGAAGTAGTGATGGCCAATTCCGGAATTTTTACTTTCCGGATTCCGGAAAGTAAAATCGGAAAAATTTCGGAAGTCGGAAATATTCCGATTTCGGAAAAATCTGGAATTCGGAAAAGTTCCGGAAAGTGAAATTTCCGATTTCGAAAAATTCTAGTCGTGCCTACTCTGAAGTGGCAACTGTCACACTTTAAAACTTTTTCAAATAATCATCTTAGTAAATATTAAGTATGATTAAAAATAGAACTGGTGTAATGTGTAGTTTTGGTATTGCCATAATATTATATTGTTGTACTTTAACTATGACTTTCAACTTTTTTCCCAATTGTACCATCGCTTACAACTATCAAACTTTTGTAACTTTTTATAGGATTAGCTTCCATTTACTAGGTATGATTAAATAACAAAGAGGGATACCTTTTTTGTAATAATCTTGCGGTTTTGTGAATGGAATATATAGGCCTAGCAATGTAAGGGGTTGAGTGATTATTACAAACCGTATCAACAGAAATAAGTAATAATAGACTAATGTATATAGATAAAAACCCTAAACATACATACCAGTAATACTTGTTAGAATTACGTAGATTTACATAGAAAAGATTTGGTATAGAAGGCCCAGAGCGATTCATGAATTGCTGTCTGATGTATATACAAAAATAATAATTACAAAATTACCAAAAGCACACTTTTTATTTTTTAATCATATCGTGTATGTGCTAAAATGATCCTATAAAAAGATTTCAAGAGTTTCACAGTTCTAATTTACGAGCAACGACACAATTTGTAACAAAACTTAAAACTGTATATTTCCTTACATATAAAATACCAAAATAATAATTACAAAAATACCAAAAGCACCCTTTTTATTTTGTAACCATATCATGTACGTGTTAAGATGAATGTACAAGAAAAGTTTCAAATGTTTCATAGTTGTAACTTTTGAGCAACGGTACAATTTGCAAAAACCCTAAATTTGGATTTTTATGCCCAATAATGTTTGACAGTGTAACCTTTGGCAAGGTCATTTAAAATCTGCTGAAAGAGCAAACATAAAGCTTTCATTTGACACCTGGATGAGCTCAATCACTTAAAAAATAAGGAAGTTATGGTAATTTAATTCCATGATGCTGAGTACCGGAAAGTGAAATTGAAGCAAAATTCACATTTTTCAAAAATTTCTCCCCGGCCCATTTCTCATCCAAAAAATCGGAAAAAAATTAATTTAGTATAATTTCATTGGTATTTATGTAGGAAAAAAATTTTGAAGAGAATCTGAGGCATTGAAGCACAGTGCTCTAGGTGATTTGACATGGAATGATCCGTACGTGTATATGGTGATTCTCTCTCTTTTTTAAAGAAGAAACTGCTGTTCTTTGTGCTACTTAAGTTTAGTGCTTTTTCTCTGAAGGAAAATGTATCTATGTTCTCGTGGGATTGTTGTTACAGCAATTTCCACACTTGTAATGTATCCTTTGATATGTCCTCGTTGTCCCTAAATAGCTTTCTTTCGGAATCAATCGCAGAACGACTTTAGAATGCCCGTAAGTCTAAACATTTACTAGGATTAAATTGCATGAGAGGCTTTCCACTATCCTTCTGAACAACAATGCGAAAGTTGTCTGTACAAAAAGAAGTGATCTAGATGAAATTACAACAAGAAATGTCTGTGTGAAATCCTTTTCACATTTGCTGGAATATAGGGCAGATTAGAAGCTAAGGCTACAAGGTCGATATTTCTGAAGTTTCGTTTGTTATAGAGGAATGAGTGGTGTGAAGTAATTTTTATACATGGAGTTGAGAACTGTGCAGAGTTTCAGCTATCCGCAGTCTACGGAGCTAGCTGTAGGTAAACACAAATGGAGACTCCTTAGACTCGTTTGCAAAACTGGTCTCACGAAGAAGTCCGCTCAGTGATTCGAGTTCTGTAGGCGAGATATGTAATCACTGCTGAAATTCACCAGCAGATGATAGAGGTTTACGGAGAGACTGTAATGTCTCATCGGCATGGCGTAGAATGATGTCGAAAGTTTACGGCTGGTTGAGAACACGTCACCGACGAGGAGCGCAGTGGCCGAACCAGCACGGCATCAACATCATCGACAACCTTCCCTAGGGCTCAGACCTCGCTCTAAGCGACTTCCACCTGTTCCCGCACTTGAAGGAGCACCTATGAGGGAATTTTCAAACTCATCCCTCGATATGACAAGTGGCTCAACCGATATGGAGATATGTCGAATAATAGCGTCATGTATGTACTATTTGTTGGCAGTATTGGTTGTGTGAAATAATATATACACGTTTCAATGTAGGCTTTGTAACCTCACTTTTTGATCACTCCTCGTCTTGTAGTCAATGATAAAGCGTGATTTAGAGGATGTAGCATGTCCGCGAAGCTATTTTTCTTACAGATATTCACGGAATCTACGACATTATTCTACTTCATTTTAAGCGAAACTTGCATGTTAATTTCTAATTTCGGCTACATCAAATGTCAGACCAGGATTTTCTGTCCATTACCTAGAATTTAAAGCATTAGCATATGGAAGCTAATCAATATTGTGTTGAAATGACTAATGGTAAAATATCCAGGTAAATTGATAATCATACATTATTACACAGACCATATTGAGCAATTTCAAGCATTCTTTAATATATATAATCACGAAAATGAAATATTAAAACATTTTTCACAGTATCTTTCATAATTAGAAGTACTGTACATGATTTCAATGTATAAATTTATATTTATTTACGTACATTATGTATGCATATCATAAAGACACAATTATTCAATCACTACTTTCAAAGTGGTGCTTCATTAAAGGAATATATTATTATGAGTTCAATGAGATATACTTTATTTTACAAGTAGAAGTACTATGTTGATTGGAAATGGAATACAACTAACATTTAACTCCAGTAGTACAGTAGTATATTTCGTACTTTGAATCATGCAATAAGAGGTTCATTTAAATATAAGGAACGACGTACATACAAGACAGTGTTCACAAAAATAATGCCAATTTGAATGTCGTATTTTTGTATATTAAATTAGTTGACATCAATGAAGTAAAAATTAATATACAGTATAGTAGAACATATTTGTGCAGGCCGTAGGATTAATGCAATATGTGATTGGCGTTATTGCAACAATGATTATATTGATTTATTTTTAATATAATACTTATGAGCACGCATTGTTAAACACAACTATATGTAGTGGTATAAAAAGAAACATAGATTTCGAATTCTAACAGTTGCAGTAGTGTATTGAATTAGTTAGTTTGATAACATTTTTTATCACAATAAGTTATCATTTTTTAAGCGGCGTATAAGTTATGTAAAGATTGAGGTTTCAACTACAAATTGAGTTACTTTGACGTATTTGTTAACAACCACTCAAACACAACAAATATTCTTTCTTCGAATGCTCTAAGTAGCAGCAGAAATACTGTACAATTATATTATGCATAGAGTTCATTAAAAACCTTTATAATTTGAAACGCAATACTTCTAATCAGCTTTACTTTCTCGGGCAAGAAGTCCCCAAAAAGTAATGTTGGAGTAATATCTATCAGAGTAGATTTCCTTATGTGATAGTTTCGATCGCACAAGTGTTTCTTTTATCTAATGACAACAATAAGCCCACTTCATTTTGAATGCATTTTGATACTGGAGACCTTCGAAGTCGCCTGAAACACATACAATATACATTTAGACAAAATTCATGTAATTAAGCATACATAGCACTTGGTAATATTATTCTAGTATTGAAAGGATAATGAATAATCCTGTTACTTCGACGTGTGAACGTTCGAATGAAAGAAACGCCATCTAACGTAAGTTAAGAAAAGTCTGTGTTCGAGCTGTAACGTTCAAGACACTTATCTTAACAGATGTCCATACTGTTTTTGTTCCACCACAAAATAATCAATTTTAATTCGTATCTTAAGACGAAATCTTTAATAAATTCTAAAAATAAAAACACTTACCTTCACTCCCCTATCAAGCGTCATTTGTCCCTGTTGAACAAGGTGATTCTCTTTAGAATCTGGCAGCGGCGGCTGGTTCTATATGTTGCATGGTTGTGCAACCGGATATTTTTTAAATACTAAACATATTTTTAGGTATTAAAGTAGTGTATCAGTAAAAAATAACCCTTTTCTCTTGAGCTCAAAACAGTATTGATGCGATTCTAAAAAAAATCAATAAAAAACCTGAAAGAAAGACAGTGATTTACATTTTCAGTTGCAGTGAGCGTTGCCACTGGAAGCAATAACATTGAGCATATGGCAGCGAGCTTCTATCACTTAACATGAGGAAGTGGATTTGTTCCTGCGTCGCTGCTATCCTCCCGTATTGCTCCCTTCCAGTTGCACCTTCTTCTGCCACTGGTATATAGTCAGCTTGTAATAGTTACGAATTCCTCCGCTTGTCAGCGCTTGACTCAATTGATAGAGTGAGTGAGATATAGATGCTTGGAAGAAAGAAGTTATTCACAAAACAGTAACTCGCAAAGGACAAATACGCGTCTTGTGGTAGCAGGGGCGGATCCATGCTGAATGTTTGTGGGAGGGCGGTCGTTCGAAGTTAATAGGTTTTATTTTACATTTATAATACAAAGGTGAAAATTCTTGTTATAGGTTTTATTTTTAAAATAAAAAAATCTTATTCTGGGGGGGGGGGGACGATCGAGTCTTGAAGCAGAAAATGTCTTACCACTGGTCTAATTCCTAGCTTTGTGTCTTTCGCGCACATGAAACCGTGTTCGATTTTCGGCGGAGAGCATAAAAAATTAATCTCAAATCATTCACTTTCAATACTCATGTCTTCTTTAGCCTAAATTGCTGGAATGTTAAACTAATATTATTTTTTTCATTTTCGAAGGAAAAAATCTTAGATTTCATGCTTCTTTATAGTAGAACAGCAGATAAAAATACGTGGTTACTGAAAATGGACTCTGTCCCTTATATTCATACAAAGAAATGCTAACAAAATGCATATTGTCAGAGGAGAGAGGCGATTCTGTACCCTATAGAAAATAAGCAGAAAATATTTGCGGTAGCGATGCTTTCTATTCAGAAAAACTTGCCGAGCTGCATTTCAGATTTCTATAAAGTAATAGAAAAATTTGAAGCTCGAAAAGAACGAAGAAAGATTTTCAATTTTAAAACAATGCATAGTTTACTTAATTAAATAATTTTGTTTAACGTGCATGAATATATGCAATTTTCTTGCTTTTTTCTTCTTTTCGGGTTAACAATGTCATTCATGGTTTCCAGCACATGCTATATATTCGATTTATCTCTTGTTCAATGACATGAGTGAAGAAGTTTTGTATATAAATAGTGTATAAATGTACATTGATAGTGGTTGTTTGAAAAAAAATAAATAGCTTATATTAAACCAATATTAGAGAATACACTTCAATCAATAAATATACAAATAGAGCTTAAAAGGACTTTCCTCTTCATATTTCCTGAATATTTTTTTGGATAAGACTCAAGAATGCTGGGGGAAGGGAACACTTGCGCGTACCTACACACCTTTGATATTGCAACATTGCAACTGGTGCTTCTACAGACCACGAACCGCTACTGGAATCTGGATTTCTTAAGTTGAGTTAATTTTGAGTTTAACGTCCCTTTCAGCAGCGAAACCATATGAGATGTTGACCTACTGATTTTAACGTGGAATCCAAACTACATTAGATCCCGCCGAGAATCGAAGCCGGATCTCCCATGTCAAAGATGCGTACGCTAACCACTTACTCACGAAGGAACTCTTGGATTTTTTATTATTGCAAGAATATCGTTGCCCATATATACTTTTAGTTATATATATATATATATATATATATATATATATATATATATATATATATATATATATATATATATATATAGTTTTTTGTTTATATATATTGTGAACTCACAAACACAAGCACTTTAAAAATGATGTAAAGTAATATCAGAACATTCGAAATATAATTATAATGAATTATAAGGAAAATTAGCTAGAGGAACAAAGGAAGAAAATAGGAAATGTTGAAAGAAATTGAGAATAAGTGAGATAAAAGAAGAAATTGGGACAACTAAACCATTGGAATCATGATATATAGCCGTATGAAGTATTTGAACGTGACAAATGACAAACTTATAAAAAATATTTCTTAGCATACTTTTAAGGAATTTTGAAAGGTGTTTTTGCAACGAAGGCGCTCCTAAGGCATTTAAATCTGATTTCTTTGCTTAAAGCAGGATATTTAAGTTTGATTCTAGTGGATTGAAATGATAAAATGAACTTAGTTATAATTTATGTTAAGAAAAAATATTCGGAGGTATTGTTGAAGGTATGGTGAAAATGAAAATGAAAAGATCACAATTCATTTATGGTATTAACGTGAACAATTGTCTTCTGAAATGATTAGCTGGGAATTGTAGTTTCATGCAGTAGCAAGTGACCCACAAGTGATAATATAGAATACTTAGGACCCTAAGACGATTGTATACTCTTTAATTCTTTTCCTTGTAATCAAAAATTTCATTACTTCTCGCTGTTGAAAGGGACGCTAAACCCAAAATCAACTCAATCCAACTGCCATTACTCCCAACTCATATTATCCAGTTATTTTTCTATAGTAATGATGCAGAAAACTAAAAGGAATCATTTGTCTGAAAATTTCAAAATTGATTTATTCACTGAATTTACTGAACATTTTGAATAAAAATATTCCTATATAACAAAAAATACTTTAAAAATCGTGAGTTATGACTGATTGATTATAACTTGGAGAAAAGGACAGTGTTAAGAAAAAATAAGATCAAAGCTTTCCAAAATTCAAAATAACTGTAATTATTCATTTTAACTTTTTAAGTCATGAAATTTGTTCCAAGATACTCTTGCAACTGTTCTTTACAAACATTTTTAGCCTTGAAACTAAACATTGCCCTTCATTACGTTTGTCTGCTCTCCTGTAGAATTTTCGTTTCCGACAAATGGCCCCTTTTAGTTTTCCGCGTCAAATTTATATAAAGGTAGCCCTTAGAAATCATGAAGCCAGAATTTACGTATTAGAAGTTGTTGAGTAACTGGGCATTAGTTTCGAAATTACTGTAAATATGGCAGTCCAATGTAATTTTTGTACCTTACTGCAGTGGTTCCCAACAAAAGTGTCGCAAAATTTTACAATTTAAAAATCATGAAGCTTTTAGTAATTAATTAAAGCCAATTTTAAGAAAAAGTGTACCAGTCAATACCTCCAGCTACAACAAGAATCCTCAGTATACACAAAGTCATTACTTTATAGAATTATATTGTTTCGCATTAAAGGATCATTAATAAAATATACAAGTGTGTCGCGATGACGTGGTAGTTCAGTAAAGTAAAAGCTTAGTCAAAAAGATTGGGAACCACTAGGTTATTGAACTGACAAGGAGACTTACGGAAGTGTCACTCACCGATTTGAATGAAACTTTGCACACTTGTAGAACATCAAAAAATAATCGACACATACTTTTTTTGCTTCGGCAATGGTGAAGATTTAAGGGTAAAAAATACCCTTTGAACGTTAGGGGTGGTCTCTAAGCATAGAACGAAAACAATAATTTAATTTAGAAGGGAGTTTTAGGGGGTGCCAGGGGGTTTAAGGACAGCTGATTCAAAATCTGACGTCAACATTACAAAATTCAAAATGATGGATCGAATATAGTGATTACAATTACAAAATGTCTTCTGGTTTGAAATTGTCTGCACTTAACCAAGAACAATTATAGTGGGCAGAGATTACGGTGAGGAGGTTGCAGACCAATTTGAAAACCCTTTCTGTACTTATTTTAATGGGATGCTTGATTAAAGTGAGTCTCTGCAGGTAATATTTAATTATTTGTTAATTATTTTGCAGGAAAAGAATGGAATATTTGACCCCATAGTCCAAAACAACCATTTTTTTAAATCTGAAAATGTCCTTGTGAAAGCATCAAATTCGGGAAAATTAACATCACGTCTTGTGAGATCATGTTTTCAAGAGGTTTTTCTCCCAATGTCTAATATAAAGTCAATTTTGTTATTAGATTCGTGGAGTGGTCACAATTCGCCAACTTTTCAACCTATTTTATGAACAAAAGAGTGCCTAAAAATAGAAACCATTCTGCGCTAACAACTGGTAGGATTCAGCCTCTTTATGTGTTCGTCTTTAAACCGTGGAAAAAACTTCTTGAAACATTTTACTAATATTGCCCTCTACAACTATAACATAAATTTACATATCTGTAATAATATAATTTAGATCCAAATCACTAATTCATAATCAATTTTCTTCTCCCAGATTTGCAAATCTTATTAGAAATGCGTGATACAAAAAACAGTTTTTTGGAAGAAGATTGTGCCACATTTTGCGATTTGTCACAGTTATTGCTGTAATAAGGTGAGCTTGGAGTAAACAATGTTTATGTATCACACACTTTTTCTTTTGATGAAATATCATTATTGTGAAGCGTTTTCTCAATAAATTCATAATTATAACAATTAAGGATATATGAAGTTCTGACATAGTGAGAGGCGAGGGGACTCACTATACGTAAGCACCCCGAATAGGAAGAGGTACAGAGATTCACTTTAACCCTAAGTAGTCGCGCAATTTTTTGTAACGTAAGTACTCGCGCGGGGGTGCCACATACCCCATATTTTTTTGTTGGTTTTTTAGCTATTAATTAAAATTTTGCGGTGAGAGTTGCTAGAGACATTCCTTATAACCTTTCTTTTCGGGCCTTGATAGAATGCTTGTTCTATTTTAGGAAGATACTGTAAGTGGCAGCATTATAACCAACTCCATTTTCAAGAAAATCACTAAGGAAACTTGCTGGGGGTCCAGAACAGTGGTGCCCACCCCCCTTATGTCCATGACGCACCCCCCCAATTGTCTATCCGTAGGTGTTCTTCCATGAAAAAATCTTCTTTTCGATTAATTTTACCCCCCATCAAACATATTTATATAGATTTTTAACCCCCCCAAATATTTCAATGACGCAGTTTGCGTCATAGCCCCCCCCTTGTGGGCACCCGTGGTCCAGGAGACCCCCACGCGAGCACATAGGGTTAATCAAGCAGTGCGTTAAAATAAAAGGGTTTCAAATCGGTCTTCAACCTCCTCGTAGTAACCCGTGCCAACTATAATTGTTCTTGGTTAACTGCAGACAAATTCAAACCAGAAGACATTTTTTAATTGTAAACACTATATTGGATCCGCCATTTTGAATTTTGTAATTTTGACATCCGTTCTTAGTCAGCTGTCCTGAAACCCCTCTGGCAGTATGATTTCTTCTATATTAAATGATTGTTTTTTGTCAATGCTTGGAGACCATCTCTAACGTTCAAAGGGTGGATTCTACCCTTAAATCTTCACCATTGCAGAAACAAAAAATACACGTTGATTATTTTTCGATGTTATACAAGTGTGCAAAGTTTCATTTAGATCGGTGAGTAACGCTTCCATAAGTCTCCTAGTTAGTGCAGATGTCTCTAACTGTTCAGTTTCAAATTAAAGTTGAGATATTACTTTATATTGTAGGAAGTAAATGAAACATAATTTTACTCTATATAGCTCTGTTTCTTCTATTTTGGATTCTATCTCATAAGACCTCCTTGCTGAAACGGGCATTAAACTCTAAATAAACATAAAATATTCTGGATTCTAAACTTATTATTATTATTTGTTGCTAGTAGCAAAGGAAAAGTGAACATACAAAAATTATTTTCCCATTAGAATTAAATTTTGTACACCCAATTTATACGTTCTTCAATTTACATGTCGTACGCCTATGGACAGAGCATATAGAGTGTATCAAAATACCCTATCAATGGTCCTACGTTGTGTACCGTTGATGCAAGGTTGCACTCTTAAATGAAGACAGTCGTAGGAGTGGAAAGTGGGTGGTGGCGCGGTTGGTCACGGCTTTTTTGCCAGAATTAATGATCGGACTAGATGCCGTTCAACAAGGTCCCTCACATATCACTAGAAGACAGATCTGGTGATCATGCAGTCCATAGGGGGTGACGAATACTTTGGAAAGAACGTTGGGTAACACGAACGGTAAGTGGGCTGCCATTGTCCTGTTAAAGAGAATGTTTCCTCATGGTACAGGAATGACAAGATAACGTCTTGGAGAATGTCATGGATCTACACTGCACTAGTTAATGTTTCTTGTATTAACATCAGACGCGGACGGTCGTTATATGCTATTGCTCATTGTAGGATACAGTTCTTCACACAGTGATGCTTGATATTGATTTGAGAGTTGTTGTCGTATAAACAGTGGAACACACCATTCACTCAGTCAAAGACACATCTTCAAACGGCCATCACTAGTGCTGTGTCAGAATTATCTATCTTTACTGAACACATTGATCAGTATGCAACTATCCTGATTGGGGATTGGACTAATATCCTATTATGTATCTACAGGAAACATATACAATCGTATGCCATTCCAGTCAGGAATAGGTCGACGTACGTGTGCACTTTCCTTGGAACAATGGCACTAATATTGATGCATGGCAGATACCACCTCTCATACCACACATTGACAATATGTTATCTAGCGAACTCCGTTAACTGCACGAACTGAGATTGCTTACGCCGTTCTGATAGGTCTCCAATGTTCGCAACCAATTCCGCGCAAAGTATGGTGCTGGAAACACTCTTTCAATTCTTTAGCACGTTAACCACTTTTGCTACAAGCACGAATTATCCTGTTTTCTCTTACAGCATCTACAACACGAAAGTATTGATCACTTCGTGTACATCGCTCTACTAGTAATCAACGCAAATACAGTGTTTGTGTATCATTTCTTTCTTGATGCTGATTTTAAATTTGTTTCCATAATTACAAATGTTTTGTGGTTATCGCAATTGAGTAATATAGATTCTCATGGAATGAGTAAAATACATTTTTAAATGAAGTAAAGATGTATCTAAGCATAGTGTCACCCAAAAAGAAGGTGAACTAGTCCAATTGTATATTGTTAACAAAATAATATCAACATCTAGGTTGCAAGTGTTCATACTTTGCTAAAACAGGTGAAGAATAGAAAGCATAAAAAGCTTTACTATAATACCGAAAGTTGAAGGTAGAGAGGACATGTACTTCACGCAATTCCTATGAGCAAATTTTTGAAATTGTATCATATCCCCAATGTAGGAAGATTGTTCAATAAGTTTTGCCTTCCACGTTTCAATTTCTTTATTAATTGGTGTGCATGAATAATTTTACCCTCAAATGAAAGCTTGAATCTTCTGCTTTCTAGTGAGTTTTTCTCTTTCGAATATCATCCCCACCGGCGTCGACACACTTGCACCAATGGAGAATATTGTTCGTTCCTGACGATACGAAGAACTCATTGCCTTGATGACTTCCATGGTGGATGCAAAACGCTTATTTTTCAGGCGTTCCGTAAGCTTTTGGAACAACCAAAAGCAAAAGAAACCCAGGTCGGGGTATAAGGTGGGTGCAGCAAACATCCTAGAATTGGAGCTTCTGCTACACGGTATGCCGCCTTATGTGTCGTGTTCAAAGGCTACATTTTGTGAGGGCGAATTCTACGCACACGTGTACGCAACTCCGCTAGTGTCTGCATGTAGAGCTTGGAGTTGACAGTGGTGCCGCATTCCAAAAAAGCCATCAGCACCGCACCTTCACTGTCCCAAAAGATAATGACCATGTCTTTCCCTGCTGATAAGTGAGCTTTATACTTTACAGACGGGAGGATGCATGTCTGTACTTCATGGACTGGCATAAAGTCTCGGGCTCGAAGTGATCAGCCCAAAACTCGTCCCCAGTTACGAGACGCATGAGAAGGTCATCCACTTCGTAGTTCGTAAGGGTCAAATTTTGTTCACACACATTTTTACCGCCTTCTTTCATTTCTACTGTAAGATGACGCGGAATCCACCTGGAACACACTTTCATAAACACAAGATCGTGGTGTACGGTGCGATTAAGTATTCCTAGTGCCATGCCAATAATATCCACAATCACCCTCTTCTTAATGTGTCGATCACCGCAAACAAGTGCATCAACCTGTCCCACTTTGCTGCAGTGGATGTAGTCGTTGGCCATCCAATGTGGTCTTTGTCATAATGACACGATATACAATAAGTCCGAACTCATCTTAATGTGCTAATGTCCACGCATGCTTCCCCCATACACAACACTCATGCAACGATAGATATTGATAGGTGTCACACTTTCTACAGTCAGGGATTCGATGACCACACACCGTTTTACCCGGATATTAATATAGTGCATCACTAATCCTGCATCTGCCTCGTTTTCAGTAGAGTGGTTCGAAAATATAAAATATATTATAAAGCACAATGTTGAAGCTTTCATTTATGCACAGGGATGCAATTATGCACATACATCGATAAATAAAAAAATAGATGATTGGAGGCAAAATTTACTAAATAAGTCTCCTAGTAGATTGCACATATGCAGTACTAACACTTTCACATCATTCAAAATCCGTGTAGCTCTTAACGGCAATTTTGAGCTCGTAAAGAGACTTATTATAAAGTCTTCCGGAAAAATATTTTTTGGAAGTTTAGCCTTTTCTAAAATTCCATTTCAAATATTTTCTCACTGCTCACTGAAATTATTAAATCATGATTCGTAGCCAAGTATTACTACAAAACATAAAGCGCCCCTCCTACTTCGTAGTTTACTTGAAAAGTTTTATATTACTACGTAAATGAGTGATGGGCAATGCGATAATAAAGTGCTTTTCCTTTATGCATGGTTTCAAAAGCAATTCGTGTTTATAGCATGTAATTAACATATCTTATATCTGTTATGCAACTAATGAAATGAGTAGTTACCCTGTTTTCGTCAGGTAACGAAGGAATCAGCCTCTTCTACAATTGCAAATAATATACATTTTATTAATATGACATGTTAAGTGAAATATAAAAGGGAGGTTTATCAAATATACTGTCTTGATAAGATTCAAAGACTTGCAGCTCAACCCCTTCAGAACTTCGTATTCTGTAGTTGTCCTATGTGGAAACTTGCAATATAGGTTACGAAGTGATTTTATTAGCATTCCTTTTATGAGAGCGATAAAAATTTACAAGTTTAAACTTGTTACAATATATGAACGACTCGGGGGAATATATTGGTAAGTACCACTTCCCATGAAATAGAGTTGTTAGGTGGAATGGGTTGAGATGAAACCACAAAACAATATGTAAGTGGTTCAATTTTGGAAATGTACCTGCAGATAGCATGGGAAGTATGTGTCATTGCATTGATTCCATGGGAGTGTTGAACCTTTTTCCCCAATTCACTTGAAAGTTAGAAAATGTAACATACCATTATGTTTCCCTAAGCAAACACTAAAATAAACAATTATAAAAAAAGAAATAAGTTATTCAGAAACGAGTGTGTTATTAAGTTATAATAATACTAACCCTTCCAAATGTTATTACTTTCAACTATAGGAAAGTTGCTGTCGTCCTTTTTGTACCCAGGAACTACATAACTAGCCTGAAAATTCGAACTTGTATCTGCTATGGCTATTTCTTGATCAAGAACATTCCATTTACTACCATCTACAGTTGTAAGGTAAGTCTTATTTTTTCTATCCTTTGTATATACTTTTCCAGTCTTAGGAGAATAACCTAAAAAGTGGCCTAAGTACGAAGGCAAGACTAGAAAAGAAAAGAAAACGAACAATTACATTATGAGTTGTATAAAATAGTATGGTTCATGATGTTTTGCGTTAAATCCAAATAATCTCAGTTAATTTATTAAATTTAATGTAATTTTAATATTCTACAATTGTACATTTAGGATAATAGAAGAGTATGATGAAATAAATACACAACATATAAATAACTAGATAGAAATAAAAGAGGCAACCACAAAGACTTACAAAATATAGTACACTGTACAATATTGAGTGATCGCAAATAAATTACTTGTCTATTTATATAGTTTTGTGAAACAAAAATAATAGTACCAAATTTTTGGAAATTTATGGTGCCGTGAAGAGGATTATATAATGTATATTTTAACTAAAACATTTTCTTCAATACTCTTCAAGTTTTAAATATCTATTATACAGAGTATTAGAACAATGATTGACTTTTGTTTAAATACATAGAACTGTTTTTTCTTCCTTTTGCTTCCGTACTTGTTGAGATTTAAAGAACACCTATCTAAGTTTGAGGTGCGTTACCGATAGTTTGTTTCCGCTTATTGGTTGGCCATGGAAACACAGTTTTCAAAATAGCCAGAACTGAATTAGTCGTTCTACATGTCACAACTGTTTCCTGTTGCCACCCTGTTCACCAGATCAGAACACACTCAATTTTATTCCTTGAGGCTTACGGACTTGTAACTGTAATTTTTAATTAATACTTTTATCTTATATAGTTTTAAGAGATCTACTGGTGTGTTTTCTAAGTCCTGTTTGCGTAATCGCTATGAAGTTTGAGGAATACCGGTGGATGTCAAAGTTATTAATAAGAAATTCGCACAAAAAACTTATAAACCATGTGTATTTCTTGGTAGTCAGTCTCATGTATGCTGAATAACAAGGTGAAAATCAACATCATAGTTTACATTTAGTAGATTTAATATGTAGTTTTGGTTTCCCGTCAGCTCTAGAAGATATTGTGAATGCTTTCTGCTCCCAAGATCCTGGATTTGATCGTTTTGGAGTACATGCATTTGAATTTTATATTAGATTCTATAGTCGCTCAATTATTTGAGAAAAAAATCTTCAAACCAAATATCAGTTAATTTTATATTATAGTTGGGTTTAGGTTATGTTAGGAAAGAGTAAAACATTGTAATTCAAAGAAATACTCTAAAATATACTTTTTTCTATAATTCAAATAAAATATACTTTTTTTCTATAATTCAAATAAATACTTTTTGAAGATAATATAAACAATAATTATTATGTATTTTCGAAATCTTATAGAACATTCTGAAAAAGACATTTGATCAAATATTGACTTTAATTACTAAAGCTAGAATCTGTATTAATGTGTTATTTAGCTATCCTTGTCACTGACGACTGAACTGTTCGAGGCATCAATTCTACTAAGAGTGTACATGTACAAGATGGAATAGAGTTCAAAGCAGCATTTGTGCAATTCCAAAGTTCATGTAGAGTCGTACAGTCAGCAGCTGCCAATCGAAGAATCATTTGACCTCAAACCAAAAGCGTTGAAGCAGGCCACTTCAGTAATGAAATTATTGGCTTTGGAACTAGTCAATAATGATACCTGCAGAGGAAGATAACGTCCCTAATGTTGAGCTATCCTGCTTGAGACTGTCCAGAAGTTATGTCTGCAGGATGTCGGCGTATTGTTGAAAAATCGTCCTATCAACTATTTGCCGGGATCATGCAACCCACCGACTGGTCATCAACTCCCAAAACTTTAAGTTGTCTCTACAAAGCCAAGAATGATTTGTAGGACGGTTCTGGAGATGATGACCAACCGTTTTTCACATTCATTACTTCCCATTAGACTATAGCACTTAATTTTATTTTCGTCAGACAAAACGAACTTCATCCAGTCTGTCAAAGTGGATTGTAGTAGCACTAGTGGGGTCCAAACGCAACGTTTGATGTCTTGTGCTGAGAAATGATTATTTACCTTTATTTCTCAGCACTTTTGTGGCACGGCCTCTGGCCTCAGGTGAATTTGGTTGACTGACTCCAAGTCCCAAGAGACTTGGACGATATTTTCAAGGATGTCCTTGGTAGTCTCATGGCAAATGCCTCTGCTTGATATTTTTTTTATTTATGTCTTTGGGTCTGGTTTCGATTTAAAATAATCGTACTTGTGGAATTTTGTATATTTACAACTCTACCCGTGCTCACAATAATTTTGTAGCGATTTTACGATGCGTTACAACTTTCTCCAGCAGTATCAGAAGCTTTTCTTTACGTCCTTACTGATTTTTTTTTCATTTATGAAACAAGAAAATTTGACTACAGCCAGAACGTTATTTTTGTATCGACGTCAAATATTCTGAAAATGACTATAGTTTAATCTACTACTGCTTCGGTATCAAACTAACCTAGTTTTGATATTTTCATTCACAAACTACTTACTCACGTGAAACAATTACAAAAGTAAATGTGGACACTGACACCTTATCCTCAACTATTTGATCAAATGACACAAATGAGTGCACAGCGTATTTTATAGATAGGTTAAAACTATCCTTATAACTTATACTTGTCAATTTGTCTTTCCCATCCTTGTCTAGTGAATTACTTATACAAAAGTTTTGCATGAGAACTATTTTTGAAAGAAATCCTATTTATAAAAACAAAACATATGTTATTCATGAAAAACGCCAATTTCTAATAGTAAACAGTAAAGATAATATTTGTTGCTACCTGTGCTACTTTCCTGTCTGATGCCAACAGATGTCACTAGTATGCATGAAATTTGTAGATTAAAAACTATTGTCATAATTTACTTTGAACTCAAAAAGTGCGTGTTTCAATTTAACTATTGCCAAATAGGATAACTTATATTGTACAGTGGGTCAAAGGTTTGAGCACAACAACTAACTCATATTAAGAATAAGGTATATTTATTTGATGAATTAATCCAAGTCTCAAATAGTCTTGAAATTGGAAAGGGAGGTTAAACACCAAAACATCAAGAATGTTTTATTGCTGGATTGATAAACTTACCATTCCAGGTTCTTCCATTCTTTGACAACATACATGACAATTCTTGTTGTATTGGATTGACATCACATACGTATAAACAGTCCTGATTCGAGTCATAAGTGAAGTGACGCCATACATTTACATCTGTAGAATATCTGGTTCCGTCGTTGGGACACTTGTTCTGAGATTTCTCTCGAATTTGGCAACCATATAATTCCAGCCTTTAAAAAATGTGTTTTTAGTTATAGTTCAGGTACAATGTAAGTTAGAAAAAGTCAATTATAGAAAACTATTTAGTTGCAGAAACATTTAGGTACACCTAGAACTACAAATGGGCAATTTATCATACAACTCAAGTAATATCTGAGTTATATATATGTAACTGTATATACATATATACCACAAACTGTAATAAGTTTTAATGGAAAATTAATAAGAAATATTTCTCAAGAAGAATTTTCTGATAGACGTTTCACTGAAAAGTGAAGAATAGAATGATCAAGTGGTTTATAGAGCTCGAAAAGGAAAAAAAACCTTATCACAATAACTGAATACGTATCATGTAGTCGAACCCGGAAGTAGATGATCTTGGAGTGTTTGATATCTTATAAATCTGCATGAACTAAACCCAAGCGGGCGAGGATATCGAAGACTTAGATAAAGTGTGCTCACTTTACTGAATAATTCTTGATGTATGAGAAAGTTCTTAAGAGTTCACAAAGCTCTTCACAAAAGAAATAAAGTCTCAATGCATAAAATTGTGTTTCTAAGATGTGCCAAACATGTTACAAAATATTTTCTACTTACTATGAACCAAGCAATAAATAAAATCACGTTAACATTCAACATCTTAGCTTTCTGTCTTCCGACAAAACTGTTTTGGGTTTAAAATTAGTTGGATTTTGTTGATTTATTATATGAGTAGACAAAGTCAAAGAGAAAGCTTTTTTTTCTTTTTTTACATAAAGTAAATTGTGAAAAAACTTTCAATTACGGCAGACAGCTGAGTTACCATTTCCAATCATTTTCCCCCACATATTGGGCATTTCGATCAAAGACCAGAATTTCAGAACACGATTCGGCAATCACACTTCACGTAACGTACAGGACTACTCCCGCAATTGTAATATTAAATATTATTGTATAGTCGTATAAAAACTTTTCAAGCTATATCATTTCTTTTTGTGTTAACTGTTTAGAGAAGTTTCCAAAACAGTAAAACCATAAAAACTGTCTTTTTGTACTTTAATGTGACTCGTAGACCTACTAAACACGGTTGCAGAAGAGAGCTGAAAGCAAAGTTTGACACATCAAATACTATGAATGATTGAATTAGTCGTTTGAGAAACACGAATTGTCCAAAAAATCGATTTTCATATTATGATTGAAAAAGCATTTGGAAGGGTAAATCTAGCTTTGTCCTCTCTACTTATGTGATGCATAAAAACGTGTCGGTAACAAGACTGAAAAGTCAGAAATGAACACAAAGCATATCATTCAAGTTGGCCGAGACATTTTAAGATGGCACATACTTAAAGAATTAATCGTTTGTGCTTAAAGGTGCTCTATGCTCTAGTTTTAATGTTTGTGCAATAAAATTAACGACGTTGTTCACATTTAAAAATCACATCCAACTTGATGTAAAGTTAGCCAGGACATTTTTCTAGATTTTAAGATGGCACATAGTTAAATACATTAATCGTTTATGCTTCGTTTGTCCTGAAATGTGCTTTAGTTTTAATGTTTGTGTAATGAAACTAACGACGTTATAAACATTTCAAAGTTGGCCGGGACATTTTTCTAATAAGTAAATTTTAATATCTTGATCATTTGTGCTACGATTTTGCAGGAAATTGCTCTTGTTAAATTGCTAGCGGAGTGAATTAAATTGTGTTAATAAACTTTGGAATGTCCCGGCCAACTTAACGTCAGGTTGGGCGAGGCATTTTCCGAAAACAATGTTCTCAACATGTCAATCGATTCTTCAACGTTTGTGCTCGAAAGTGCTTGAATTTTATCGTTTGTGCAGGGTGACTAACGGCATTATTAAATACATAACGAGAAATAAAATGGTAGCATTCACAAGCTCAGGTGCTTCAACTTGGCCCTCCGACTTCAAGGACAAACGATTAAATAGTGTCATTGGTTAGTGCATCGTTTGTTCTTTATGCATGAAATCCCATGGTTTGCGCTTTATCAGTTCTAGAGATATAAGGGAAAAACGGGTAGGTGGCCAAGCTCACGCTGGCACCCGATTTCAAGCACAAACAATCAAACTAGTGACGATCGTTTGTGCATCATTTGTGCTCGTTTGTGCACGAAACTAAATCATTTTCCCTTCAATAGCTCCTGAGTTATAAGCCAAAAACTAAAAACAGAGTTGGAAACCGGATACAAATTTTTGCTATTCCTTTTAAAAGAGAATGCTTTTATTTCTCCAACATGTGAAGCACAAACGATGAGATTAGTGGCATTGGTTAGTACATCATTTGTGCACATTTATGCATGAAATCACATCGTTTGTGCTTTAATAGTTTTGGAGATATGCCCGTAAAACTGGTAGGGGTCCAGCGTGAACTTGGCCCTCCGACTTCCAGTATAAAAGTTGGAGATAATGTCATTCGTTAGTGCATTGTTTCTGCTCGTTTCTGCATGAAACCCCATTGTTTGTGCTTCAATAGTTTCTGAATTATAAGCCAAAACCTGAAAACAGAGTTGGAAATTGGATATAAATATTATATATTTCTTTATAAATAAAATGCTTGCAATAATACCCCACGTGAAGCACAAATGATGTGACTGGTGTCATTGGTTAGTGCATTGTTCGTGCTCGTTTGTGCACAAAACCCCATCGCTTATCCTCTATTAGTTCCAGAGATATAAGCCAGGGATTTTCAAACTTTTCGCAGTTGAGGCTCCCCTCAACCACCAAAATCTGAAAGCGCCTCCCCTGTAAAAAATTAAATGTGTCAACAACATATATATATATGTGACCCTAAAAGAAAGACTATTACTATGATAAAGTATGTTTCATTTATTAATCACCAATGGAAGTGCCTTATTAACACAGGTGATCTACGTTGTATACACTGACTAAATCTTTTAATGTTATTAGCCGGTATTAATATTTATAAATTGTGGTAAGTCAGATATTTATGTTAAAATTGAAAACTTCGAGCAGAGACGGCATTTAAATAATAAAGACCGGCACATTTAAATGTTGAGCAAAGTCAATGGGATGTATGAGCTTGTTTTTAGTCACACAATTTAGTTAATCTCGGCACATACTTTGAAATAGCAAGACGTATCTTTTTCTGGAGATTTATTTTTGACTTATATTTGGATTTGATCACTGCCATGGCCGAAAATCCGGTTTCGCAGGGATAGAAAGTTACAAAAGGAAGGAGCACTCGCAAGGCCTTCTTACTTTATTCCGGATACTCGTTTTTCACTGAGCTCCAAAATTCTGGTATCGATGCAGAGAAAAATTTGGTCTTCAATGTGCTGTCTGAAGGGAGATCAATGAGCTGGCCTCTTCTCGGGTAGTGAAATTTGGTAGATTCTCTGCGTTAAATGGATTCACGACCCAGTTGTGCTGTGTGTCCTCTGGAAAGTACTTCTCGAAATTTTGTGTTCCTCAAACACTGATTTGATTTCTTCATTCAGCAGGTCCCTGGTTTCTTCTAACAACTTGTTTAGTGTAGGAAAGCAGTCAATAATGTTCCCGTCTTCAATGCTCCTCTTCCGAAGCAGTAACTTCCTTTTGAATGGTAACACCTTGTCTGACAATTGCAAATGCTTATATCATTCTTTTGTAAAGACATATTTAAAACTTTAGTTTCTCAAAATTATCACAAAGGTATGACAGTTTCTGAAGAAAGGCAGAATCGATGCAATTTTCAGCACTGGGATGAGTTTTTATCCACAAGATACGAGTACAGTTCGTGTTTCAATCTAGCTTTTTTGGGGTGATCTCTGATATAGTATACAACTTCTATTACTAATGACAAAATGAAATGAAATCTTTGAAATGAAATATGCCGGGTAGGCTAAAGGAGACGGTGATGATGAATAATGAATGAAACGGTGGAATGTAGAAAGTGGGAGGAAACGGGAGAACCCCGAGAAAACCCACGCACACGGTGTATTACTAATGACAGTATGCGGTTTAAGTCACTACTGAGATTCTTGGAAGCAAGGGTTTTCCTGTGTATAATGCAGTGATTCCAGAGTGCATTACGAGCTTTCTTACGTATGACAGCTTGTAATCCTTGATAACGTCCTGACATGGAGCGAGCACCAACTGTACATATCCCCATACATTTTCTCCAATCCAGCCAGTTTTCTTCCATGAACTTGTCCACAAGTTTGGATAGCTCGTTTGCTGTTGTTCCAAGTATGGTATTCTCACAAAACAAAAGATCTTCCAAGAATTTATAATTTTCGGCTATGAATCTCACATAGCAGATCAAGTTCGCATCTCTGTTACTATCAGCTGCCTCATCGATTCGAATCGCGAGTTCCTTCCTTCTTAGTTCCTGGATTATGTGTTCATTTATATCAGCAAGGTCACTTATTTGACGACTAATTGTGCTGTCAGATAAAGGTACACATTTCAGTTGCTTAGCAGCATATTTACCAACCATAATCGAGGCCATATCAATTGCAGCCGGCATAATCAGTTCCTCAGCTTTATGTGGGATTTCTTGCATTGTGCCACACAATATGCTGCTTTATACGATGCTAGAAGAGCTTTCCCGGGCACAGATATTTGCTGAGAAAATGTACTTTTGTTTCGTATCACTTCAGTTGCTTTAAGGGGAAATTTACCGGTCCTTATCTTGTAAATTGGTGTGCACAGTTTCTAATTGACGCTTCAGCTTATCGGGTACCATGCTATCTGCAGCCAACACTTTTCAAACAAATTACACACTGAGACCTTTTTTCATTATTAACAGTAGTACTGGCAAAACTGAAGTCCAAATAACGTTCATCATATTTCCTATACTTCTGTTTTGGTTTCTATGAGCCACTAAGTTCTACATTAAGCAATTCACGTTTCTTACTCGTCTTTATTATAAATTTATACATTGCGAATCAATCGAGAAAAGTGTCTTATTACATTTAATGTAATTAACACAAAACGCCTACACATAAAACACTTGCAGTTACTTTATTACCGTTCACTTCAAAGCAATATAAATCTTGAAGTCTCTTTCTTCTCAGAGTAGCAAAATACAAATGCAAAGAAAAGCTATGGGAACGAAAGAAGGAAGAACCAAGTCGAACTGAAACATCTAAAAGATGGCTACGACCAATGAAAATAAAACAAATAAGACTATTCGCGAATGGTGGTTGTACTTTAGAAAAGTTTAAAACTCAAGAATCGTAACAAAAAATAATAACAGAAAATTAAGAAAAAGAAAAATTCTGCTAACATGGCTTCATGTATAATTCCAAAGACATTTAAGAAGACATACTATTCTACAGAGATAAAGTAGAAGATCGTTAGTGTCCATCTAAGAAGCATGAAAGCGGTCATCCCTAATCGTTTAAGCCAAAGGTAAAAGGGCCATCCCTGATCGTATATGGAACAGAGCTTATACAGAAACTTAGTCCACTATGTATTACTAAGGAAGAATGGTGCAGACTTAAGTATGGGTGTTGCATTATAAATATATTCCTTTGTAGGATTTTTTTTAAAGTTCTCGCGCCTCTCCTGATAACTTTCAGTGCCTCCACAGGGTGGTGCGCCGCACAGTTTGAAAACCCCTGATATAAGCGAAAAACTCGTAGGGGGATCAAGTTGACGCTGTCTCCCCGATTTCAAACATAAACGATGGGATTAGTGTTGTTGGTTAGTGCATCGTTTGTGCTCATTTGTGAACAAAACCCGATCCTTTGTTGTTTTTTAGTTCTAGAGATATAAAGCGAAAAACTTGTAGGGGACCAAGTTCACACTGTAGGTACAAACGATGTTATTAGTGTTATTGGTTAGTGCATCGTCTGTGCTCCTCTGTGCACAAAACCCAATCGTTTGTGCTTTTATATTTCCTGTGTTATAAGCCAAAAACTGAAAACAGAGTTGAAAACCGGATACAATTTTTTTTTGCCAGTTTTTAAAAATAAATTGCTTACATTTCTCCAACAAATGAAGCACAAACAATGCAATTAGTGTCATTGGTTAGTGCATTATTTATGCTCGTTTGTGCACAAATCATTTGTGCTTTATGAGTTCCGGAGATATGAGCGGACAATTGGTGGGGCAAGTCCAGATTTGTCCCCTGTCTTCGAGCACAAATGATTTTATTAGTGTCATTGGTTAGTTCATCGTTTGTGCTCGTCTGTGCACAAAATCCCATTCTAGTTAGTTCTAGAAGTATAAGCGAAAAACTGCTAGAAGAGCCAAGTTGGCACTGGCCTCCCGACTTCAAGCACAAACGATGTTATTATTGCCATTTGTTAGTGCATCGTTTGTTCTTCTTTGTGCAAGAAGCCCCATCGTTTGTGCTTCAATAGTTCCTGAGTTATAAGCCAAAAGCTTAAAATAGAGTTGGAAACCAAATAAAAATTTTTGCTATTTCTTTTGAAATAAAATGCTTTCGTTTCTTCCACATATGAAGCAGAAACGTTGGGATTAGTATCATTTGTTAGCATTGTTTGTTGTCATTTGTGCACATAACCCCATCGTTTGTGCTTTAACACTTTACGAGGGATGAGCGAAAAACAGGTAGGAGGCTAGCATGAACTTGGTCCCCCGACTTCATGTATAAAAGATGAAAATAGTGTCAGTCGTAAATGTATTGTTTGTGCTCGTTTGTGCATGGAACTCCATTATTTGAGTTTCAATAGTTCCTGAGTTATAAGCCGAAAACTTAAAACTGAGTTGGAAGCTATAGAAGTAGCTTACTTTACAAGTTTCAAAAAGACAAACAGTGTGTGGCGAAAGAACGAGCATAATTGATAGATTCATATTTTAAATTCATGTGCCAATTGCCGCGATTTATACATATATTTTTAAATTACACCAGAAATCAATATGATTATTGTTGATAGGAAGTTAGCTAATTTGTTGTCCTATGACAAAATATGGCAATGTGCAGTAGTTTTTCATCCACATAAGATAGAAAATTCAATAAGTCAGTTTTGATATTGAAAAGACGGTCATGGGGTCCAGAAAGTGTAGTATTCCGCACAGAAGAAACAGGAAGATCACGAAAAACAGTTCCCTTCAAAAATTTCTTTGCTGTTGCGACTTGTTGTAAGTGATTGTAAATAAATAGAGGTATCTGTTTTGACGCTGACTTTTTAGCCAACAAAATCAAATCATAACACACAGTGAAATTCACTGGAATCTATTGACAGCAACTAGAAAACTGGATATTTTTAACCCAGTTTTAATCCTATTTTACCAATTTTTAACTCTGGAACCGGGTACCAGATTCTCGATTTTGCATCCGGATACCGAATTCTGGGTGCTGGATGCGGACGTCCGATTCTGTTTACTGGATCCGGGTACCCGATTCTCGGTTCTCAATATGGGCACCCGATTCTCATTGGATCCAGAACCAGGTAATCCGGATTCGAAATTTTCTGGCCATTCTCGTATAGGGATCAAATCTATTTTATAAGACATTGGTTCTACAATGATGCTCCCTTTCAAAATTTAAAAGGGCTACATTGGCGAACTCCTTAAGTTTAAGAATTTAAGAATCCTTTACATTTTTTATCTCTGGAAATGGAACGAGATGGAGCCCCAAACTCACTGAGGTATATAGACCGGTCCTAAGTCAGATGTTTAACTCGTTCGCTGCCACTTTGACGCCATATGACGTCATTCATACCTATTGCTGTATGCCATGTGACGCCATATGACGTCATCCATACCTATTGCTGTGTTCCATTGACGCCACTTGGCATCAAGAGGCAATTCTTAATCTAGACATTCTCTGTAAAATGGCACACATGTATTAGAGGTTTGCACTGGCCCTCGGGCCTGGATAGGAGCCTACAAGGCATATATAACCTCGGGCCTGGGCTGGGCTCGGGCAGTAAATTTTTAAATATACAACCGTATTTCTCAGATCTAACTTTGTAAATATACTGTACAACGATGTTTATTGGACTGCTCTTTCTGGAGAACTTTTAAAGCACAACTGAAAAATTAAACTTGTAATTGCTGTAAATAAAAATACAATTTTGCGTTAATGATTACGTTTCTGTAATACGGGCTTAATTCGGGCTCATTTGATTATCACACTCGCTCAGGCCGGTTTCGGGCCTAAATGCTAAAACATATTTCGGACTCGGTTTGGACCTCACATTAAATTCACGGGCCTGGCCGGGGCCGGGCTACAAATTCCGTCCCATACAGAGTTCTAGCAGGTATAGAGCTTTTATACTGTGGTGGCGTACAGTGTTACCCTGGCCATTTTCTGTAATGTGCTTAGTTTTCGCTAGATGTAGCTAGATCGTTTCAAAAAGCTAAATGTTGCAAATTGTAGATGGCACATTGTGTTTGGATACTGAAACCAAGATGGCAGCGAATGAGTTAAACTGGGCAATTTCCAGAATTTAAGGAGGTAGGAATCGGTATCCTTGCCAAAACTTGTATCTGCTCTGTTTTCAATTATTGGCTTATACCTCAAGAAGTATTGAAGCACAACGATCGAGTTTCGTGCACAGACGAGCATAAACGCCGCACTGACGAACGATATTAGTTTAATCGTTCTTGTTTAAGGTCGGAGGGCCGACGTGAACTTGGCTCCCTACCAGGTTTTTACTTATATCTCCGGCACTAATTAAAGACACAATAAGGTTTCGTGCAAAAACGACGCACTAACAAAAGGGACAACCCTATCCTTTCTGATTCACTTGAGGCAGAAATTACCATGTGATTCATTTCATTAAAAAAAAATAGCAGAAATTTGAATCCGATTTCCAACTCTGTATTCAGCATTTGACTTATAACTCAGGAACTATTGAAGCACAAATGATAGGGTTTCGAAAAGAAACGATGCACTAACCAGCGACATTATTTCATCTCTTATACTTGAAGTTGAGGGGCCAAGTTCACGCTGGCCTCTGCCACTTTTTGGCTCATATATATATCTGCAACTATCAAAGCACAAACGATGGCATTTCATGCACAAACGAGCACAGACGATGCACAAACCAATTACACTAATTCCATCGTTGCTGCTTCACATGTGGGAGAAATGAATGCATTTTATTTCTAAAGAACTAGCAAAAATTCGAATACGGTTTCCAACTGTGTTCAGTTTTTAGCTTGTAACTCAGAAACTATTGAAGCACAAACGATGGGGTTTCGAAAAGAAACCATGAACTAACCAACAACACTATTTTCACCTTTTATAGTCGAAGTCGTACGGCCATGTTCACGCTGGCCCCTACCAGCTTTTCGCTCATAAAGCACAAATGATTGTGTTTCATGCACAAACAAGAACAGACGATGCACTAACGAATGACACTAATCCCATCGTTGCTACTTCACATGTGGGAGAAGTGAATACATTCTATTTCAAAAGAAATAGCAAAAATTTGAATCTGGTTTTCAACTGTTTTCAGTTTTTGTTTATAACTTAGGAACTTTTGAAGCACAAACGATGGAATTTCGAAAAGAAACGATGCACTAACCAAGGACACTATTTTCATTTTTTTATGCTTGAAGTCGTAGGGCCATGTTCACTCTGGCCCGTACAAGTTTTTTGCTCATCCCTCGTAAAGTGTTAAAGCACAAATGATTGGTTTTCATTCACAAACAAGCACAGACAACGCACTAACCAACAACACTAATCCCATTGTTGCTGCTTCACATGTGGGACAAATGAATGCACTTTATTTCAAAAGAGATAGCTAAGAATTGTATCCAGTTTCCAACTCTGCTTTTAGTTTTTGGCTTATAACTGAGGAACTATTAAAGCACAAACGATGGGATTTCTTGCAGAAACGAGCAAAAACGATGCACTAATGAACGACACTACTTAAATTGTTTGTGCAAGAAGTCGAAAGGCCAGCGTAAACTTGGCCGCCTACCAGTTTTTCGCTTATATCTCTGGAAAATTATAATCTGTTTCACGTAACCTGATAGGAAAAAGAAGAAGTTTTCCCCCCACCACACTCAAGTAGATATGAATGTCGGTGTTCCGTTTTCCACCATCAGCCCCCGCACATGGAGATATAAAGTGTATCTAAATATGTCTAAATAATAAATTACAACTTTCATAATAACACTACGTATTTTAAAACAATTATATTTGCTTGTATTAGTGAGGTAAGTAACACGTGCTATTACAATGGAAATTTTATTGAACAGTTGTATTGTTTATTTTCTTTCTTTTTCGCAGTCGGCTTGTGACATAATCTTGGAATGGCAAGGGATGCCAGGGTTGGTAATTAATAGGTATTTACTTATTTATACAAGAATTTCATAATATAAAACCGAAAACGAAACCTTTATAAGTTTTACGTCCCACGTTTTTGCCGGCTAGGCTAAAGAAGACGGCGAGGATGAGAAATTAGTGAAATGGTGGAATGAAGAAAGTGGGAGGAAATGGGAGAACTCTGAGAAAACCCACTCACACGGTGTAAAATCGAAAACCAAGTACAATATGTATGGGTAAATTATCAGAGCGTTAAGATGATAACAATAGTACCTGAAATGCTAAAAAAAAAACCTTCTCGTTTCTTCAGGGTGGTAGGTAACACCACCGATAAACTTTGGGAGGTGATTCCTTATATGAAATGCAAGAACAAAGTTCTGATAAACATAGGTCGAAATACGTCTCCTTTCAGAGTTACGAACCGCCGAAAATTCGAAAAATCATGTTTCCGAAACGCCCTGCCTTAGAAGCTATAGGACCTATCCCAAGTTGTTTAAGAAATTACACAGAAACTAGTATGCGATCTATCTAAATATCCATGTTTTACCATCCTCTGTTATCGGCGAAATGAACGCGCCATTAGTACTTAAAGGAGTATCCCTATACCTCAACTTCCTTTTTACAGTTGGGGGCCGCGGTGGCTCAGTGGTAGAGCGTTCACCTCCGGTGCTTGGGGTCCTGGGTTCAAACCCTGCTCCGCCAAGTGAACTTTGTGGTGGACAAACACCATGTGCGTGGGTTTTCTCGGGGTTCTCCCGTTTCCTCCCACTTTCTTCATTCCACCATTTCATTCATCTCTCATCCTCACCGTCTCCTTTAGCCTAACCGGCATGACCGTGGGACTTAAAACTCAAAGATTTCATTTCATTTTTTTTTCCTTTTTACAGTTCGTTTCGCCGATAACGTACCACGGTAGAACATAGATATTTAGATAGAGCGCATACTAGTTCCTTTGTAATTCCTTAAACCGCTTGGGATCAGTCCTGTATTTTCTAAGGCAGAGCGTTTCGAAACGTGATTTTTCGGCGGTTCATAACTCTGAAAGGAGATGGTTTTTGTCCCAAGTTTATTAGAACTTTTTTCTTTCATTTCATATAAGGAATCACCTCCCAAAGTTTGTCGGTGGAGTTACCTACCACCCTGTATATATATATTAGGGTGGTCCAAATTTATATGGGGAAAACTACATTTAGGAATTTTTTTGGACTCACCCGCAAAAATGGTTCCATATGGAACCAAATTAAGCCAGGAGAAAAATTAGATCCATTGAATAATTTTAAATGGTGCCCCAAACGACTTAAAATTTTGAATGCGGGGATGGGGAAAAGCTGGAATAAACTCTCGTAATTTAGAAACGGCTCAAGGGAATGGAAAGAAGTCTTGGATGGTGGAACTAGAGGAAGAGACCAACCTAATCTTGTATACGTTATCATGGCGGCCGTCTTGAAGTCCGCCAATTTTTTAAATAGGAAGAGGGTCATGCGACACATCTTTTTGAGGTAGTATTTCTCCAGATGCACAAATCTGGTATAATTTTCAAGTTACCTATATTCATGTAAGAGTTATTACGTATGAAAAACAAAATGCTTCATGTAATGTTATTTTATTGCAGTTATGGAACACAGATATGTAAGAATTTTGGAAGTCTTTTACATAAACTGAAACAAACTGCTTGTTTCGCTTTGAACTACAAATAAGTTTTTTTCTCCATCAAGATGATTCATAAACCATTATGAGGAAAAAGAAAAATTATAACTTGGAAGAAATTGAAATATCCCTTATCTATGTAGAGCTCCTCCGTGGCTAAGCGGTTAGCATACGCGCCTGTGGCGCGGTAGACCCGGGTTCGATTCCCGGCGGGAGCTCATGTGGTTCGGATTCCACGTTAATCAGTAGGTCCACGTCTCATATAGCCTCGCTGCTGAAAAGGGACGTTAAACTCAAAATCAACTCAACCCTTATTTATGTAGTATCTTTTTGGTAAGTTATGAATCTTATTTGCTACATAGTTCACTTGGTCGCATATAGGAAAAGATTGTCTGTGGGCCATTATTATCTGCAAAAGGAACTGTTTGTGCTCCTCATTTTTCGTAAGAACGTTGTTGTAATCTTCTATTAGTTACACTCTCCTTTCTGCACACCGTTTGTTACGTGGATGAATTAAACTATTGTCTTTTCTTGAATATAGTTATTGTTATTTGGCTATGAAGTCGGATCACACTCAAGAAACCCTTTCGGTATTTTAAATCTCTCGAGGAAAATTTGTTTGTTGTAACAAAATCACTGATTTCTCTTTTCACAAGAATTTTTATGGTATCATCTCTTGCGTCAAGCCTCTTTGCTGCTTCACGGTTTCCCCTTATAGTTTTAATTCTTTCAAACATTTTTTGCTTTTCGATTATGGTAACTCCATCATCAAAAAAACCCAATGCTACGTGTTCCTCCGTCAAGTACCAGCGTTGACGTGAAAATTTAGAAAGAGCCACTTCAGATAATTCAGCATCTATTTGTCTTTACCTGTACATATCTTTCAAAAATTGTAGATCTTGTAATGGTGAATGGGATGTTTGATCATATTTAAGCCAACTGTGAACATATAGTCGGATCAGAAAGTGCATACTCTCCGAAGACCCGTTTCTATTTGGTTCGTTAAACGAAATTGTTGGCGAAAGAGAAATATTTCAAATAGTAGCTTGCTTTTCCCATCCATCTTACATGGTGAATTGCTCCAGGCAAACGAAAGAAAACTTCTCAAGGAGGTATGCCACCCAAGAATATGATGGTCAGTTCTAAAAATTCCCTGTAATCTTCTCTGCAGTGTCTTTCTTCTACAAGTTTGATAGCAAAATTCAACACTTCATTTCTTACGTCGGAAATATTGTTTGTTACATCATCATAATCAATTCCTGGAATAAAGTTAGTGCAATCTATTCTAGACCACTCGTTCTGAAAACACTTCAATAGGTGAACGTCCGGTCCAGATGCAAACGAAACACAACAGTTATCAAATACACATTTTAAAACTAATTCATAAATGTGGCGTCTACAAGGAAGGTATAGAAGGTTATTTTGGAGCTACTGCTCTAGCAGAATGCAAGCACCATTGACAAGATCCATATTGCAAGAAGTAGTGTCACAATAAACTGCCTGCACGAACTTTACCAAGTTCCATTCTTCAAGCGAATGTACTATAGTAGAATCAATATGTTATTTTCTTGATGACGACAAAATGGGAACACCAATTAACCTCTCATGACCATCTCCTGTAATAATTATTGATAACCTGCCAGCAGTCTCTCTGCCAGTCAAATTCAGCAGTAGTTTTCCGTTCCAATGCACAACTAACGCACTTGATGCACTCTGAAATTGTTTAATGTAGTTCTGTGCAACTTCACTAAAGGTTTTCTGTCAGCATCGGTGAATGGAAGACCCATTTATTGCTAGTTCCTCTACATTATGGCCTAATGCCTCTGCTGTCGCTGTCAGAATATGTATTGCTGCTCTATGAGTGATCTTTCATCGATTAAGAGCAACACTAGTCTTTGAGTAATAAAATTAGTATTTTCCCTTTTAACATCTCGGAAAGAGGCTACATAAAAAGTCCAAATTGTATCAAAATGAAAAGTTGCAAATGTTTAAAAGGAAAACTGGATGTTGATTCCTTATAGACGTAGCAAATGTTGCATATTTGTCATTTCATACGTCGAAAAACAAATATAATTATAGAATGGAAAATGAATTTTGTGTCAAATTAATATAAATAAAATCTCTCTTGAAATAATCAAAACGGGGGTCATTTCTAGTCAATTCTGAACATTTCTTTCCTCCCAATATCCACTCTCGATTTCACTTATTGCGAACATAACGCAATTCTCAATGATAGAATGAAAACGCTAGAGCTGAAACGGGTCATCTCTGTGAAACGATGATTCGATTGCGACTTGGCAACCCACAGGAAAAAGATATTTTATTAATTTTCTTGATATAAAGTGTGTGTGTTTGTAAGTGTGAGAGAGAGAGAACGAGAAAGAGAGAGAGAGATAGAGAAAAGAGAAAGATGCAATACCTGATAGGGAAACGTCAAGAAAGATGGATAGAGAGAGAGAGAAAGAGACGAATATAAATATCAAAATACCCCAATCAGGATCCTGCCGCTTACAGTTGGACAATTTGTCCATGCCGACCAGATGTCGAGCTCGGATTGCCGGCGCCAAACAACGGCGTCTTTCCGCACGATTTTCGACCGCGACGAGCAGAAAGAGAGTCGTTTACCAAAAGAAAACAAAGAGAGTTAGAAGGGAATTTGTTGCTTTAAAATACGAATTAGGGCATATGTTTCCCTCGTATAAAGCTTTCTCGAAACAGTCGGCAGACAGTCGCACGACTACTGCAAAAAGACACTGCCGACAATTTCTTGAAAAACGATGTCGGCACGACGTCGGCGAAAGTTTTAATATCGCGTACCCGCGGCAACGAGTCGAATTTTGGAAAGTAAATAAAGCCTGTATCTTCTTTAGTGATTAAGTAAAAATTGAAACCGTCCGAAGGTGTTTGTTGTGGGTGGACACTAAATTCCACTATATGTGTCTTGTGAAATCGACAGAAAGTCGGCATACGGCGGACGGAACGATCCGGCAAATATGATTGTAAAGACGTCGAAACGCTGACGGCGTGCAGACCATAAAAAAGGCAAATGCATGAAAAGAAATGTAATAAAGGGACTACACGTAAAGGGTATACGAGAAGTAAATTTTTAAAATTAAATTACAAATACGAGAGGATCCTTGACAAACATTTTGGAAGAAGACGGCAAACAGCGGACGGGCCGGTAGCGGCAAATGTTGTCGGAAAGACGTGTAAACGCTGGCGGCGTGCCGACAAGTAAGATAACTGTTGTACTATATGACCTGCAAACGGAAAAGTATAGTAAATTTCACAGCTAATAGAGTAAGCTGATGATCCTTTTAAAATGAGTCTGAAAAGGATTGGCAGACAGTGAACGAAGCGACTGTGGCAGTGAATGCAGTATATGCCTCCAACATTGACAATTTGCCGCCGTCGATGGCGGACCTCCTGCTACTTCAGAGGTCCGGTCGCCAACACAGACGGTGTCGAGGCGGGATGTAGGCATTTTCTGCTTATGCCGTTTTGCAGCTCTTTCCCAATGACGGGCCGCCAGTGACGATAATGCCTTAGGGTTAATCGCTGTATCGCCGGACCAATTTTAGGAAATTTACCGGTTCAATTGGAGAATTTGTTTAAGTTTTTGAGGAAGAATGAGTGAAAGTCAGGTAATGGGAATAGTAAATGTTAAGAAAGGGGTTGTTTCATATGTAAGCTTCACTGTATGTAGAGGCGGATATACTATTTCGCGGAGAGGTACACTTGTTACGATATAGTGGCGCGAAAGGCAGTGTTAATGGTGCGTGTATGTCAAGGGAATGACATATCATGTGTAAGATATAGAACTATTAATAAATGGGGTGTGGTGGCTCAGTGGTAGAGCATTCACCTTCGGTGCTTGGGTTCCCTGGTTCGATCCCACCTCGTGCCATGTGGATTTTTTCGTGGACAAACACCGTGCTCGTGGGTTTTCTCGGGGTTTTCCCGTCTCTTCCCACTTTCTTCATACCTCCATTTCATTCATTTCTCATCATCACCGTCTCCTTTAGCCTAACTGGCACAATCATAGGACGTAAAACTTAAAGATTTCATTTTATTTTTTATAAAAAAATATCGAGCGACAGATAGAAACTGTAGTACACGATTTTCTTCTTGAAATTGCAAAAGTTTACAAGCCTTAGTTTTGAAAGTAAGTGGCTTCTAACTCAACGGCAGTGTATTTCTGCACAGTGTACGAAAGCTTTATTTTATGTTTACAACTCAAGCATTACTAGTATGAAACCATAACAGGTAATATTGAAATATATATATTATCAAAACCCACACGTTTTCACTACCCTCGCTTACGCGTATAACCACCGTCGCTGACGCACCTGCTCCCTTCGGACAGCCACGTGCCACCAGAGTCACCCTGCCCTGACTCAGTTATATAGCATTCGTCATTTCTAGTGGGCAGCCAACACAGGTTGCTTTGTGTTTTTTTCACTGTAGTTTTTATGTCCCTAAACTAATTTTACGTAATCGAACGTAACTTAATCTAACCCAGCCAAATATAACCGATTGGAGTACGTTTTGGTACGTTTTTTTTCGAATTTGAAATTGGTCCTGCGATACAAAAGTAATTCCCTAAATGTAGGTTAGGTTAGTTTGGATAATTTTTAGATTAAGAGCTCTGACTTACTGCTAGAGGTGATATCTTGATTTTGTCTTTTTGTGAATAGTTGTTGCATAATAGAGTGAGAAAGTGACCCGCAACGTTTTATTATTGCAAAAATACTTAATAAGGCGTGGCGATTTTCAGGCTGCACCCCTTAAATACAATCAAAAGAACGCTATTTCCAAGTAGAAATCCGTACTCCAAGGGAAAAACGTCAGCGCGGTGGGTGGTAGGCCCGTTTGAATATCTCCGCCACCGCATACCTTTTATCACAATATTTTAATTTATAATTTGTACTTCATTATTTTTTTATTTAAATCTCCTTTCCTAGGTTGAGTTTGACCCTTGTACTTTAAAAAAATCTTGAAAATCACTTTTCCCCACATTTTTCCTTCCTTGAAATTACACCCTAGAGCGCGCGAACAGTGGTGTGTGTTCTCTGTCGAGATTATGAAGTTAACAATTACGAATTTGTCTTTAAAAATAATGTTTTTCCCAACTTTTTCAGTACAATTTTGCACAAACTCTTTGCATCAAATAACAATAAATACACAAGTTTGGTTATGCAAAGAATCAAACAGTTCTGTATTTTCTTATTTGGTTACTTCTATAAAGTTCATCAAATTTATTTTATTTCTTTTCCGTCTTTCATCCTAATGTTCAGTAAGGTAACCCAGTTATTATTTTTGGGTAATTCCACGGGAACGTACACCTATAGTATATTTTCTAAACTTGTTTGTTTCTCTTGTTTTTGCCATTCATATCCTTACTTCAGGTCTAAAATTATGAATGCTATGTAATTTTTGCTGCTGTTTGTAAAATGTTGAACTGGAAACAGTGCTGATTCGATATGGCTGCTCTATGAGACAAGCTGAAAGGCATATCAACTGACATTTAATTGTCGAGCATTCATTTTGTTGGGAATAGAGGAAAAAAGTGTTTACAATTTTGAGTACAGTGTAGTGTATTGTGTATCACTGTATACGCGAATGTTATCTACTTTGAGCTCTCTAAGTGATATTCCATATTAGAAAACTGGTCCTGTGCTGTAGTGTGCGTCACGAAAAAAAAACACATTTTTTCCTGCTGAAAGTTATATATTGCACGTAACGGATTAACATTTTCATTTTTCTTTCTAGGTAGATAAAGCAACGATTTCCCTTGTTATTGATTAGGAAACTCAAATAAACACAGATTTATAATTACGGAAGTGTATGTAGTGTGTGTCACGTGTAGTGTGTGTCACGTTCAAGCATGGCAAAAACTGCTGCACAACGTAAAGCAGAGCAAAGAGAAAGGCTCCGTATATCCGGAAATTATGCCGCATTTCGCAAAAAGGAGACTCAAAAACAGAGACTTAGACGTGAAACGATAAAGAAAAATATTACAATTGAAAAGAAGGAGCATATACGAAAGAAGAAGAGGGAAGAAATGAGACGATACCGTCAGAAGAAGAAATTAAGAGCAGTTACTGATTCTATGCTAAATAAATCAAGTACCAGTGCAACTTCACCTAGTAAACTGTTTTCATCTCGGAGTTCATATGGGAAAGCTATGGCTAAAGTTAAAAGAAGCCTACCTCATAGCCCCAATAAGCGTAAGGTTATTATTAAACAATTGTTTGAACAGTTTGCACCCGACAATAAGAATCCAGCCAAGACACTAGATCAAAGTTCAACAAAAACAGCAACTGAAGAAGCAGTTATTCAGTTTTACTCAAGTGATGCAATATCTTACCAGGCACCAGGACTTCGAGATTGTTTAATCATCAGAGATTCATTCGTCAAACAAAAAGTTCAAAAACGGTACTTGTTTCTAACACTTGGTGAAACTTACGAACAGTTCAAGAAACGGAATCCCGATATAGAGATTGGAAGAAGTAAGTTCTGTGAACTTCGGTCGAAACATGTTTGTTTTAAGATCGCAAACACCACCAAATCTCTAACTATGTATCCATCACGAGAATGTGCGATTACTGTTAAGTTCATGTTCATTTCTGCCAGACAGCAGAAATGATCTGATTCACCTCGTAATGTGCGACGATGAATCTGAGACCTGTATGTTTCAGACTTGTCAAGAAAGTGGTGAATTATCAAAGTTCTTTTCGCTTCTCAACTCTACTCAACCGATGGATACAGATATTTCCATCACCTATCAACAATGGACTTCTGATGATACTGGCAAAGTATCGAAAGAGAAAATGTCAGGAACATTAAGGACGTGATAGAAAAACTATAGAATAAACTACCTCGTTTTTCACAGCATGCATTTATACAGCGTCACCAGGCAAATTATTTTAAAATCTTGAAAGAAAATGTACCGGAAAACATTATAATCATGCAAATAGATTTTAGTGAAAACTACACTTTCTCATATCAAGGTGAAATCCAAGCTGCACACTGGACAAGTAATTCATGTACCATCTATACCTGTATGGCCTATGTAAGAGTGGACGGTTCTTCAGTTTCTATTGCAATAGTTGTAATATCTAATTATTTGCATCACGATAAATACGCGGTGGCTCTTTTCAATGATGCAATAGTAAATCCCATTAAGCAAACGTATCCACAGCTTGATGTCAAACACGTGATATACCAGCCAGATGGCAGTGCTCAGCATTTTAAACAGAAATATTCTCTATGTCTGGGAACTGTTATGTATGATGAATTTCAATGGGACTTTTCTGCAACGAGTCACGGCAAAGGGCCCATTGATGGACTCGGTGGAACTGTAAAACGTAGAGTGAGAGAAGCTACGTTAGCACGATCTATAGATCCCCAAACTACAGAAGATTTTGCCAACTGTGCGAGAAATATTTGCCCAAATGTTAAGATCATTTATGTATCTCAAAAGTCAGTTGATGCACAGAAGGAGGCATTGGACAGAGTTTGGTTCGTTCACGGGAAAGATATCTGTAATATACCGGATACCCGTAAAATGCACTTTTTTGAGAAGGTATCTCCATATAAAATGAGAGTGTCAAACATTTCACTTAATGCCAATAAGTGCAAAATGTATAGCTTCTTAACTGGAAAAGATGAATTTATGGCAGATAACATTACAGTTTCCGGAAAATGATCAATGTTGGTGATTGGATTTTGGTTCCTTTTCATGGAAAAAAGCACAGAAAATATATTTCTGGCCAAAGTTTATCGCTAAAGAAAAGTCTGCGTTGTGATAGATAAACAAGTTTCGACCAACAATTGATGATGTGTCGGATATCATCACACACACACACACACACACATATATATATATCCAAACTTTGACCAACGAATGCGCTACTCTTTCCCTCATTTTAATTTCGATAATATTTCAATGGAATAATTTATACTTCATTCATTATACAGTTGTGAAGGATGTATTCCCAAAACATGCTAAATCACTTTTTGTCGCTCAATAAGTATATTTGTGTTTTCTCGTTCATTTCTCGAACGCTTTTCGATATATACACCTCAGTTTCCTTTAAGAAAAAAGAGAAAGAAAAAACGTGTGTTTTGGTTTCTGACAAACATTACTGAAGTGAAACTACTGCAGGAATCATTAGGCATTTGGAAAAATAGAAGAAACAATATGCTGACTCAGCGACCAACATGCGTTTATTTATTTAACGAACACCAGATACGCCTCAGTGGCCATTTCACACTGGATACATAATAATAACAAAGGGAAGGATTTGAAGTGTCGGCCAGAGCGGATTTGCTAGGTACCATCCTGGCATTTGCCTGGTATAACTGAGGGAAAAGCAGAAAAAACATCAAGATAGTGGGCAGCGGTTATCGAACCCACGACATCCCGATTGCGAACCAACGCTCTACCAACAGAGCTACCTGAGTAGCATGTTTTGGAAATACATTCCACAGTTGTACGATTTACGAGGAATAACAAATTCAAACAATCAATAAGATTCCAAACAATAGAAAAATTTAAGTGTTATTATTGAAGGAAGTGTAGTGTGCGTCACAAGTGAACTGTAGTGTGCGTCACAGAGAAATTCCATTGTCATATGTTAGTACAGTGAAGTGCGAATGAAAATCTGGTTGAGAGAACACTGCATTCCTTTTCGAAAAAAATCATGTACAATATAACATTTTGTAAAGTCATATGGAGGAAGATTTCCTGAATTCAAAATATGAGTAAAATTTTACTTCCCTTTCTGTAGTGTGCGTCACGTTTTAGTGTATAAATATAACCATGTATTTTAACAATCTATATATTAAAATGCTACAGTACCAATTAAGAGCGATTTTTTTTATTTATTTAACAAGAGTTTCATTCCCATCCAATGGATGGGCGGGCCGTAGAAGGCAACACCTTCTCTGCGGCCAGAGATATTTTCAACTTTTTTGATTTATAGGACATGGAGAATGATTTCAGGCTATATAATAATGTGGATTGAAGTAAGGAGCTAATAGCAAAATCAAGTTGACGAGGATGTGTCAGAGTTGGCTATTGTGTTAAAATGTTTCTTGAGTACACGTATGGAGGTTATGGGCAATATATATGTGGATTTCGGTGGTAGATACGGCGGTCAGGATTATATTGATCTATGGCTTCGGTGCATTCGTATATTGCTAAGAGATGATCCAGTGGTTGGTAGGCATAGCGTGGTACAGCAGGAACTTGGTCTAACAGCTCATGGACGATGGGATGTGCCAATTGGATTAGTGTCGCTATGTAGCGTTGGCGTAGATGGTAGAGGTGTGGCAAAATGGTTGGAAATTGCGCACGACGATATATTTCAGCAGCGGGAGTATCGAAAGCGAGAGAGTAGGCCAGACGTAAGACATGTCTTTCGAGAACTTTCAGACGCTCATAGTAAGTTGGTGCTGCTGATAACCAGGCAAGATGTCCATACGTAAGTGCTGGGCGTACAAAGACTTTATATGTTAGCAGTAGAAGTTCTGTATTAAGACCCCACGTGGTGCCTTTAAGGTTTCGTAAAAGGTTCAAACGGTGCCAGATATTAGCTTCCAGTTGTTTCAGATGAGGCTTCCAAGTAAGATGTTTGTCGAATATTACTCTCAGATATTTGAGACTGTTTTGAATATGGATTGGAGAGTCAAAAAGGGTTAAATGTAGACGTTCCGGATTGCGACTGTTACAGTATTTATTGCGTTTGAGCCCAAAGAGAGCAATTTGACTCTTAGTTGAATTCAGGTTGAGCTTCCATTTCAGGCACCATGTAACTAGTTTGTTCAAAGCTGGTTGTAGGAGTTGATTAATGCGATCCACAGAAGATCCCAATGCGACATAAGCGGTATCATCAGCAAATTGTAAGGCATATAGTGGGGGCTGAGGTTGAGGCATGTCGGCTATATAAAGAATATAAATAATAGAGGAGATAAAACAGATCCGTGGGGCACACCGGCGCGGAGTTGAAAGATGTGTGACTTTGCCCTGTTCATCTGAACGAAAGCCTGGCGCTGATGTAGAAAATTGGCTATTAATCGAACATAGCTGTGAGGAAGCAGACGTTTGAGTTTGTAAATTAACCCCTCATGTCAAACAGTATCGAACGCTCTTTTAATATCAAAGGAGATCAAAACAGATGGTAAACGCTTATTAAAATGGTTGACAAGTAGGGTATAAAGTTTGAGTAATTGGTCAGCAGTGTTATAGAGTGGACGGAATCCAGCTTGAATAGTTGGTAGTTTGTTCGTGATTTATAGATAGTGATGTAGCCGTTTTACCAGAAGGCGTTCTAGTGTCTTGCTAAACACGTTAGTAAGGCTAATGGGTCTGTAGGATGACACAGCAGTTGGATCTTTGCGAGGTTTTGGAAAGACCAGAATTTTAGCAAGTTTTCATGTAGTTGGAAAATAGCCTGTAGATAAAATAGTTGTATACAAAGAAGCAAGTAAGACTAGAAACGCCACAGGTGCCTTAAGCAGTTGACGATATGTAATTGAGTCTGCCCCCGGAGCAGTGTTGCGACGGCATTTAAGAACAGCTGTAATATCATCTGATGTTATTGGAGCAGTGAGCTGATTTGTGGGATCAAGGTGGTAGTTGAAATCAGGTTGAAATGATGGCTGCACTAGAGAACCAGCGTGTGAGATATGGGTATCTGTAGGACAAGTGAATAAAGGTGTAGTGTGCAGAGTGAAGACTCCCTCAAGATATGTAGCGAAAGCAGTTGCCTTTTCTGCATCCGTTGTTCATACGTGGTCAGCACATATGATGGGGTATTGTGGGCCCTGTTTCTGAAATGTTAGACGTTTAAAGGTATTCCAGAATTTAGTAGGATTTGTTTCTTGGCGCAAAGCATTACAGGAGGCACGCCAGTCTAGTCGTTTGCGGGCTACTATGTAGCTCTGTACCGTTTGTTGGAATTGACGATGGAGAAGAAGAAATCGGCGGTCATGTGTGCGACGAAACTCTGTTAAATACTCGTGTGAGCGCCGGAGAAGATCGAGGGCACGTGCTGGAAAACGAGGTCTAGATAATTTGTTGGTACATTTAAGTACTGCGTAGTGTAGCGTGAGAGACTATGCCAGTCAGAGTATGTGAGAGTGTTTCAATAGATGCAACTGTTGTGAGAGTAGGTGCAGTAGCCGGCAGATTTTAGGTAATATAAGTGCTGTACTGATCCCACCGAGTTTTGCTAAAGGTATATCTGGGTGGGCGTGGTGATGCAGATGCAGTGTATGTCAGACATGGAGTTATAGAGAGAAGTATTGGAAAATGATCACTACCTATGGAACCAAGGACATCTATAGTAGTAAGTGGTAACAGATTATTGGAAATGATTGCCACGTCGTGACTAGTGTCGCTTTCCGGACGAGTAGGATGCGGAAGCTGCAGTAAAGAACTATGAGTAGTTTGGAGAAAATCATGAAAGCGTTGTTTCTGAGCTGCTGTACGAGAATGGTAGTTGATGTCTGCTAAGAGGATGTATGTTTTAAAGTTGAGATCTAAGTATGTCAGAAAACGATACGGAAGTGGCTGTGTAGATCGAACATAGATGGTGGCGATGGTAATAGTAGTAGCTGGAAAATAGAGCGTCTGTATGACGTGTTCGGGATATTGCCCGGGGGAAGGTGGTATGATATGGCGCCGTGGAATAGAATGCTTAACGGCTATTGCTGCACCACCACGTGCGATGTTTTGTGGCAGATCAGAGCGTATGAGATGATAACGTGGAAGATAGAAGCGGTCGGATCGTTTTAGAAAGGTTTTATTAAGAAGGATGCTATCTGCATTGTGCTGAGTTGCTAAAGTTTCTAGGAGAACTCGGTTGGTAGGTAGAGAACGAATATTGCAGAATAGCAATGTAATAGTCGTCCTTCTCTGACCTGTACTATTCATGATGGGTGTCTGTATGAAAATGGAAGTAAGTAGAGAGGCCGGAATATGTAGCTGCCATGTGAAGCTGGAATATATCGAAGGCGGCTTTGGTTGCATGATTTAGAATAGCCTCACGCTGGAATTTTTTTTGCTAGCCGCGGCTAGCCACCCGTGCGAGGATTACGCCCTTTATGGGAAATTAGATGTATGAGAACTGATAGGAAGAACAGTGGGAGTTGGTCTATGTCAGGCCTGTCCATGAATTGGCTCCCGGAGCCGAAGCGTGAGCGAGTACGAGCAGAGATAAGAACAGGTGAGCACAGGTGTTGGTAGCTCCGCCCCTTCCACTGCATCCGATAAGTGTTGCCAACCACACATGATGGTAAAAACCCTACGGCCAAGCCTGGTCACAAATTCGCACGGTGTTGAAGCATTGAGCAGACGCAAGCGTGAAATGTGCAGGCGTGCTCTCCCCCTCCCCATTTCGAAAGCAGTGACGCGAAAACACTGCAGGAAATAAAATTGGTACGTTTTTTGATCGAGGAAGACGCATGAAAGAGGTTACAGTTAGCGTTGAAGTAACTAACAAATGAACAAGAAAGAAAGAAAGAAAGAAACTAATATTAAACATGTCAGCTTACAGATGTAAAAACAACTGCAAAAATCGGAAACGAATTGTTTCAGGCCTTTTTTAGCTTGCTTACACAATTCGTGACGTTGTATTACATTAGCACTCGGTCTGTAACTTGTCACTCGCTTCACGTTTGCTAAGTTGTGAACGCCTTTCGTTGCTAGATTGATAGCAGAACGACGGGAGGTTGAAAATAATAATAATAATAATAATAATAATAATAATAATAATAATAATAATAATAATAATAATAATAATAATAATAATAATAATAATAATAATGCATATTATTATTTTTATTATTATTATTATTGTTATTAGTAGTAGTAGTAGTATTCGGACCAAAGAGGGATGAAAATCGGGATTGGAGGAAATTCATAACGAGGAATTGCATAGTTTATACCGCTCACTTAACATTGTTAGGGTCATTAAGTGTAGAAGGCTCAGGTGGGCAGGCCATGTAGCCAGAACGGAAGAAATTAGAAACGCTTTCATAATTTTAACTGAAAACCCAATTGGAAGAAGACCACTAGGAAGACCTAGGCGTAGATGGGAAGACAATATTAAGATGGATCTTGCAGAAATAAGAGTACAGAGTAGAAACTGGATCCAGTTGGCTAAGGACAGAAGTTAGTGGAAATATGTTAAAAACGCGGCATTGAACCTTCGGGTTCCATAGGCCACAGAGTTAGTTAGTTATTATTAACTAAAAGAAATGTTCAAATGTTGTTAAGATACAATTACACAGAAGAACTGAGTTCCTACCAAACACTAATTTGCCGGAAGGAAATTCCAGTGCAGTCCAGCCCACTTTAAGCGTTATCCGTGCAATCCAAGTTTCATGTTCAAGACATTGGGAATAATTGTTCGTATCATTCAGTTGGAACGTTCCCTTCCGAGTTTACGCTGTTACAGTAGGCCTACAACATCGTGACTTTCAAAGTCAGTCAGTAACTATCGAAGAAAGACAAGTGTGTAGCTTCAGTCGTTGATATGATTCAACATTCTTTTTCACTTTTAACAAGCCACCGGCAAGCAACCAGCCAGGGACAATATATTTTTTCTTATTAAAAAGACACTCTTTGTTAAAAAAAAAAAAAACAAACTAATGGTACTCACTAATGGTCACTCTTAAAAATGGAAAATCTCTTTGGCTCTCTTAATATTTTGTTTGATTCTTTGCGATCAAAGTAACTTTAAAAGTGGAAAAAATGAAATGAAATCTTTGGGTTTTACGTCCCACGGTTATGCCGGTTAGGCTAAAGGAGACGGTGATGATGAGTAATGAATGAAATGATGGAATGAAGACAGTGGGAGGAAACGGCAGAACCCCGAGAAAACCCACGCACACGGTGTTTGTCCACCGCAAAGTTCACTTGGTGGGGGCTGGGATCGAACCCGGGACCCCAAGCACCAGAGGTGAACGCTCTACCACTGAGCCACCGCGGCCCCACTTTAAAAGTGGAGTAAGAAATACTATTCTTCCTATTGATAGTGTAATAGTAGCTTCTAATCTCCACAACCAACCCCTTGCTAAGCCTATTCGTACACACATACATACATAAGCTAATTTTCTGGAGATAATACTTAGATAATTACAAACAAGTGCTACAGTATTTTTTTCGTATCAACAGATTATCTCTTTTCCTAAAAAGCGAAACATATATATTGAAAACTGTTTTTCCATTGGGCAAACTGGCAAATTTTATAAATGTAAGCGATGGGTTGGTTCCACCACATCCTTCTTTAACAAAAGGAAAGAAAAAAGAAGAAAAGGAACGTACATAGTTTATCATTTGATTGCTGTTACAAGTTTGTGTTGTCTATAGTTAACGGTTATCACATTGTCAAAAACACTATACACTAAATGGCAATCAGTTACCATACATACTTTTTTTTATTTGGTAAGCTAGTGATTACCGCCAAGGTTGACAACACTTCCGCTCCTCTAAGGGCGAAACCCGAAGATTCACGAAGCACGAACAACGGTATTTGCACGTAGAATGCTCGTGAGCGTTCACGAGGAGAGTTTCCACTATCCGCTCGCCGTGGCCAGGGCTGGTCTATGTGATATTTGAATACTGATATGTGGATGGGTAAGGATAAAGAGAATGGAAATGGGGAGACAGCGAAGGAAGATTGTGAATTGCTATTTTATTTATTTATTTATATATTTATTATTCTCACTTTTGGAAAGGACATTGTGATCTTTAGATCACAATCATGAAG